>NC_058405.1:177717895-177814301 GCF_002201575.2 Neomonachus schauinslandi | reverse complement strand
GGGGGAGGGGGAGGACTGCTCGGGACTGGGACTGCTTGCTCTATTCCCTGCTTCCCAGCAAGGTAACCTGATTAAAATCCTGCGCAAATGGTATGGATAGCTTTGTTTTTCCATCTCAAAGTGCCTTCTCAGTCTGGAGAATACTGACCCTCCTTCACCTTCTAATATTGATGATACATTAACTCTTCCAAATATTAAAATGCATTATAAAGCTATAATAACTAAAACTTTGGTACTGGTAATGAACTAGAAAATTCAGCAGTAGACCTAAATATGTATGGAAATACAATATACGCTGATGAGCAGGGGGTGTTTTTTGCACCTGATAAATAACTGAACTCTACATCTGAAACTAATGATGTACTATATGTTGGCTAATTGAATTAAAATTAAAAAAATAAATGTAATATGCTAAAGAAGTTATTTCAAATCTGTGGGGGGAAAAACAATCTTATTTAACAAATTCTGTTGGGCTAACTAGATTGCTGTTTGAAAACAAAATAAAGCTGGTTTACTCGCTCTAAAACCTAAATAAATTTCAAAAAGATACAAGATTTAAAAAAAATTCCAAGCCCTTTAAGAAGCATATGTGATTTTTATAAAACAATCTTGAGGTGGTGAAAGACTGTATAAAATGTAACCTAAAGCCCAGAATCTATAAGGCAAGAGAATTATAAATGAGACTAAAACTTTTTTTTAAAGTGCTTTATGAAAAAAAATCAAACATCAACTATTCCTATTGTTTACTTAAAGGCCACCAAGCATTTGTCCCCCTCACCCCCAAAAAAGTGCCACAGTCATCTCTTGTTTCTTACCTTCATCTTTTTTTTTTTTTTTAAGATTTTTATTTATTTATTTGACAGAGAGAGATAGCGAGAGCAGGAACACAAGCAGGGGGAGTGGGAGAGGGAGAAGTAGGCTTCCTGCCAAGCAGGGAGCCCGATGTGGGACTCGATCCCAGGACCCTGGGATCATGACCTGAGCCGAAGGCAGACGCTTAACGACTGAGCCACCCAGGCGCCCTCTTACCTTCATCTTTAATTTCTTAAAATATGCCCATGAAGGTATGCTAGGTAAAACAGAACATTACCAATATACTTTTTAAAGCTCTTATTTATTAGAGAGAGAACTCATTCGAGAGTGAGCATGAACAGGGAGGGGGAAGGGCAGAGGGAGAAACAGGCTCCCCGATGAGCAGGGGGGCTCAATCCCAGGACCCCCGCATCATGACCTGAACCAAAGGCAGCTGCCTAACCATCTGAGCCACCTGGGTGCCCCCAGAACATTACCAATATTTCTGAAATGCTTTTGAAATGCTCCCAGGCTACATCTGTTCTATTCCACTCTGAACTAACTACTCCCATATTTTATCATCCATTTTCTTTAGTTTTACCGTCTATTTATATATGCCTAAACAATACACTCTCTAGGTTAGCCTGTTTTTCGTTTTTATCTATATGACACCATACTGTGTAGATGCTTCTGTGATTCACTTTTTCTCTCAATATTCTATTTTTATGACTTAGCCAAGTTTATACATCAGCTGTAGTTCATTAACTTTCACAGCTGCATGGTGTTTCGTTGTATGGTTTTATCCTCATGCATTCTAGTATTGATGGACATTGGGTTGTTTCCAGTTTGGGTTGTGTGTGTTTTTTTTTTTTTTTTAATAATGAACATTTTTATTTGCTCTTCCAGGGCACACGGGTAAGTTTCTCTGGGGAATATTGCCGGGAGTGTAACAGTAGTCAGGTATGCACGTGTTCTGCCTTTCTAAGTAAGGCCCTATTTTCCAAAGTGGTTGTATCAATTTATACTTCTGATTCTTTTTTTTTTTTAAGATTTTTTATTTATTTATTTGACAGAGAGAGACACAGCGAGAGCAGGAACACAAGCAGGGGGAGTGGGAGAGGGAGAAGCAGGCTTCCTGCTGAGCAGGGAGCCCGATGTGGGACTCGATCCCAGGACCCTGGGATCATGACCTGAGCCGAAGGCAGACGCTTAACGACTGAGCCACCCAGACGCCCTATACTCCTGATTCTTGCCAACATTTGGTTGGGTCGGACTTTCACATTTTTACCAATCTGGTAGGTATGAAAATGTATTTCATTATGATTTTAACTTGCTTTTCCCTAACTCCTAATGCAAGGAGAACTTCAGCTCATCTTTCATTTCTAGGAAATGCTGCCATTTCCTTCTTGCTCTCTAGCTGGCCCTAATATTAGACAAAAGTAGCACCTACCTTCATTGTGTGATATACTATCTCAACGTTTTCTGACTATCATTCCTATCAGTCAGCTGAGCACTTGTGATGAGTACTTGTGGTCTAGTTTTCTCTTTTCCTTTCGAATCCTCTAATTCTTCAGTACTAGAGCAGGTACAAAGATGAAAAGCAGGATGGATGCATTGGGGGATATGAGGAGAGGAGAACAGAATGTCCCTGCTAGTTTGAGACCAGCAGGAAACCGACTAGGATAGATGACTGACAGCTGCCTGATTTTGAGGACCTAGGACATAAAAACTATATTAATCATTTATGAGGATTTGTGATCCTTAGGATAATTCTCTAAGGTGTATATTACCTGTTTTATAGATAAGGAAAGTGAGGTTCAGAGGTGACAGAATACTTTGGAGTACCCAGAGGAGAGCAGGTCAGCATGCAGAAATTTAAGAAGTCCTTTATTCAGTAACCGAGATGTGAGTACCAATTTGGCAAAAGATTTTATTGGGCATTGGAGAGGTTTGCCATTGATGGGGCCTCTGCCAATCTGTTATATTGGGTACTGGAAAGGGATTGCCTGCAGTCATGGAGGGAAGTTAATATAGTGCAAACCTGCTTGAATGGTAGTCGAAAGGCCTAAGTTCCACCCACCTACTGCCCCCCACCTGAATGGCTTTGGAGGCCCTCACTCACTGTATACTAGAAAGGATAAGGGCAAGTCTCCCCCATGAAACTGCCTCAGCTCGGCCTTGAGAGTTGAGTGACTCAGCTTGTGCCTTGGTCTCACCATCTGTAAAATGGGAATAATGATCACCTATGTTGGTGTATTTCCTGTAACAAATAATCACAAACTTGGTGGGTTAAAACAAGTTTAAGTCCCAAATCCATTTCACTTGGCCAAAATCAGTGTCTCTAGACACTGTAGGTCTGCTCCAGAGGCCAGGGGGAGAACCCTTCATTGCCTCTTCATTTTCAGGTGGCTGTTGGCATTCCTTGACTTGTGGCTACATCATTACAGTCTCTCCCCTTTTGGTTATACTGCCTGCCCCTCTTCTGTTTGTCAAATGTCCCTCTGCCTCCCTCTTCAAAGGATGCCTGTGATCGCATTTAGGGTCCATCTGATAATCCAGGATAATCTCCCCCATCTCCAGATCCTTAAATTAACCTGCAAAGACTGTTTCCACATGAGGTAACATTTACAGGGGCCAGGGCTTAGGACCTGATATCTTAGGGGGCCCCATTCAGCCCATTACATTCAGGGTTGTCAGAAAGAGGAAATTTGCTAATGCCGGCAGAGGACTGAGCCCAGCCTCTGCCAGCAGATAGCACTGTCTAAATATCAGTTTCTTTCTTCTAAAGTCTCTAAGGAAGCCTCCCTTAAAAAGGGGCTGCTGCAAGGCTCCAACCCAGGTATAAGACTTACAAGGGTACAAGGGAGACTATGTAAGCACGAAGAATGAAGCCCAAACTGCGGTCCCTTGGTTTCCCTGAGCTGCTCTCACAGCTCAGATGTGCACACATTTTCCTCCAGTAGGATGCCTCAGACCCCTCCAGTCCGCTCACCTTCTCCCCACCTCCTGGAGAGGATGCTCCACCTCCAGGCCCCGCCCCACTACATGCCGTCACTTGTCCCCGCCCACTAGTTTGGTGTCCTCCGCCCTTAGTGGGTTAGAAGCGTGAGGGCCTTTGCAGTCTGTCCTTTCTACTGCCTATCAAATCGTAGCCCATTCTATCCAATTTTGGCTCCTTTCTCAGCCTGCGCGTCATTCGTACAACGCAGGTGGATTTACAGAGTTTAATTGTGACAATTTACTTGCCTTTAGATGAAAAACGAGGCAGAAACTATTGGAAGAAGACTGGCAATATGTAAGAGAGCCCATGCAAGAGCGGGCCGGGTCCTACGTGCCTTGTGAGCTGAGCGCCGGCCGGTTTACGGCGCAGGCGCGGTGGGGTCTGACTCGCCATGCCGACTGTCAGCGTGAAGCGGGATCTGCTCTTCAAAGCCCTGGGATGGACCTACAGTAAGTGCCGGCCCCATAGCCTGGCTTTGTGCCTCTCCTCAGAGGCCGGGACCCCGTTCAAAAGGGCTCCGTGGTAACGTTCATGCTGCCCGGCAGGTTTTGGCCTCGGGTGCTCCGGGTATAGACCGGGATGGCTGGCTGTCTAAGCGGCGGGGCGGGGCTGAAGTAGCCTCTCGCAACCAGTCGTGCCAGGGCTGTCTTTGCATCCGCGCCTGTCCAGCTCGCTGTGTCATTCATTCAGCAATCTCCCATGGAGCGTCTTCTGCGTGCCTGGTGCCAGGGGATAGAGTAGGAATGAAGCTCTAGGTTGCATCCCGAGTGCAGCTAGTGGAGTGCAACAAGAAGAGCTCTATAGAAACTCCATTTATGAGGGAGTGGAGGGAGAAGTTTGAGCGGGAAGGGGTGGTATAATGTATTACGTGTTACGTGCCAGGCACTGTTCTAAGCGCTTTGGGAATACAGCGGTGCACATGACACATGAGGTCCACGGTCACATTCTAATGAGGGAGGCAGACAATAAGTAACCGGCACATTAATAAAATGATTCTGGATTAAGTTAAAGGCTATCAGGGAAACGAAAATACTGTTCTAAGAACAACATTAGATGCAGTAGTAACATCTGAGCTCAGACCCGAATGACAATGAGGAGTCTTTACTGGGTAGGCTCAGTCTTCACTTCATCTCTTCTGTTCTAAAAACATCCCCATTTGGAGAAGAGGAAATATTAAGTACAATCATCTGGGACCATATGGATGTAACAGTTGAAATGGTATCTGCCTTTCGTAGTTATCAGCTTATATAAAAGCTGTGGCAGCTGGTTTGTGAGCTGTTTTTGGCTTTTAGGGCTCAGGATGATAACAGAGTCCTAGTCTGTTTAAAAGGTACTGCTTCCTAGAATAAGATATTACTTGAAAATAGTTAGCTTTTAAAATGTTCCTGAGGGGCACCGAGGTGGCTCAGTTGGTTAAGCGTCTGCCTTGGGCTCAGGTCATGATTCCAGGGTCCTGGGATCGAGGCCTGCACCGTGCTCCCTGCTCAGCGGAGAGTCTGCTTCTCCCTCTCCCTCTGCTGTTCCCCTTGCTTGTGCTTGCTTTCTCTCTTTCTCTGCCAAATAAATAAAATCTTTAAAAAAAAAAATTTTACACCTTCAGAAACATTTTAGGTACTACATATTGTAAGTATTCTTTGTAGGGTTCTGCCTTTAAGACCTTGAAAATAGAGGTAATACTCTTGACCTCTGAATTCAGCTCTAAGTCTCTACACTTTTTTTCTTTATACTTTTTATAACATGCTTATTTTCTTTCTTTCTTTTTTTTTTTTTGGCGTATTTATATTTCTTAACCCATTCTTCTAAACCATATTCTCACTAATGGTATATGATATGCCTGAATTGCAAAAGATGGTATGTGGCAAATATTTGTTCAAGACATCTGTGATTAGTTACCACCCAAGTATACATTTCTGGGAAAGTAAGAAATTAGGTTTGTATTTCCTTTTTAAAAATTTTTATTTTTTTAAAGATTTATTTGAGAGAGCACGTGCACAAGTGTTGGGGGGGGCAGAGGGAGAGGGAGAAGGAGAGAAACTCAAGCAGACTCCCCACTGAGTGTGGAGCCCATCGTAGGACTGGATCCTACCACCCCGAGATCATGACCTGAGCTGAAATCCAGAGTCGGTCATTTAACTGGCTCAGCCACCCAGGCGCCCCTATTCTAGGTTTTTAAAATGGTGAGATTTATATATTTACTGTCATTTGGTGTTTTAATATATTCTCTGGCTGCCCCCCCTTTTTTTATTGAAAGCGATCAGGCAAGCTTGATTGCCCTCCCCTCCCAAGTATCCATCAGGTACTGACTCTAAAACATCAGAAAGATTGATGTTATTGAGATGTACTTAAGACAGGTCAGAAATAATATTCATCATTAGTTTATATTTCATATGTTGTTGAAACTTTTAACTGGGTTGAGGTCAAAGTTGGAGAAACATGTTTAGCAAAGTATCCAGTGTCCAAGTAGTATGAGTCCATCTCGTTTCTTACCCTCTCTCTTTTAATCAGTCTTCCTCCTATTTTTTTTAAGATTTTATTTATTTACTTGACAGAGAGCGAGAGAGAGAGACAGCGAGAGAGGGAACACAAGCAGGGGGAGTGGAAGAGGGAGAAGCAGGCTTCCCGTGGAGCAGGGAGCCCGACGCGGGACTCGATCCCAGGACTCTGGGATCATGACCTGAGCCGAAGGCAGACGCTTAACGACTGAGCCACCCAGGCGCCCCTATTTTTTTTTTTTAAGATTTTATTTGACAGAGAGAGACAGTGAGAGAGGGAACATAAACAGGGGGAGTGGGAGAGGGAGAGGGAGAAGCAGGCTTCCTACCGAGCAGGGAGCCTGATGTGGGGCTTGATCCCAGGACCCTGGGCTCATGAACTGAGCCTAAGGCAGACGCTTAATGACTGAGCCACCCAGGCGCCCCAGCCTTCCTCTCTATTTTCAGATAATATCTCATTCACTCTTTTGGATCTCCATTCCCTCTTCAGTCCCTCCAAAGTTTGCTTTTTGTCCTAAATTCCATTGTTTCTACCGGTTACTGCCTTCCCCTTCATCTCTTTGCTTACCAGGGATATTTCTCAAGATGCTTCTATTGTTTTAGTCATTTTGCTTCTCTGGGGCAGTTTTATCTCCGTCTACCTTTTTTAATTTTTTACCCCCCAAAGAATCTGGCATTATCTTTTTTTTTTTTTAAAGATTTTTTTGTCAGAGTAAGTGAGCAGGGGGAGTGGCAGGCAGAGGAGAAGCAGGCTCCCTGGTGAGCAAGGAGGCCGAGCAGATGCGGGGCTATCCCAGGACCCTGGGACCATGACCTGAGCCCAAGGCAGACGCTTAACCAACTGAGCCACCCAGGTGTCCCTCTCAGTCTACCTTTTTAATCCCCTTTCTCAGGTGTTTTTCTTCTTGTCGTTCATTTTCTTGTTAACTGATTTATTATCACTGTTGAGTTCTGGTCCTGCTCTGCCTTGGTGTGATTGCTGACAGTACTGTCAGAGCCACCGGGGTATGTCCTACAAACCCCTAGGATACAGTCAGGTGTGTCATTTTGTTAGGATTATTAATCCTGATTTTGTTGGTTCTTCCTTGTTTCTAAGTACATGAAATACAGCTAAAAGGAATAAAACAAATTGTATAATTAGGATTCATTGACAGATTCAATATTTTAATAACTAATATTTAGTAACTAAATGGTTACCAGATTGTAATCTATTACTGCATCATGAATTACCCCAAAATTTAGCAGCTTAAAACAGTCATTTGTTAAATGGCTTCTGAGGGTCCAGGATTGGGGAGTGGCTTAGTTGGGTAGTTCTGGCTCTGGATCTCTTACTACCTTGTCATAAAGGTGCCAGGTCTGTAGTCATCTCAAGGCCTAAGTGGGGTTGGAGAATCTAATTCCAAATTCACTCAAGTGGTTGTTGGCAGGCCTCTGCTCCTTGCACATTTTTGGTCAGACTTCAGTGCCTCCCACCTAGGACTGCTTGCAGTATGGTGGCTTGTTTGTCCCAGAGTGAGAGGACCCAAGAGAGCAGGTAATTGAGTGTTCAGAGTTACAGAAGCACAATTTTCAGTAGTATCTCAGAAGTGACATGCCATCCCTTCCCATCATCTTTAGGTCACACAGACCAATTCAGCACAGTGTGGAGGGGGACTGCACAAGGATGTGAATACCAGGAGGCAGGTAGTTTGGGGGGCTGACTACCAGTCTGCCCCTTTGGCCCTCAATGATTCATGTTCCTCCTGCATGTAAAATCTACTCACCCCTTCCCAAGGATTCCAGAAGTGTCATCCCATTAGAGCAGCAGCTCAAAATCCAGAATCCCCTCTAAATCGGGTCCTGGTGTGGAAGTGTAGTTCCTTAAGTACAGCTACTTGAATATAGTTACTCTTGGTCTCAGAGACTAAAGAGATACATGATCTGCCCCACCGACAACTAACATCCATTGGGGAGACAGACATAGGGTAACTGCTATACATATTCCTATTCAGAAGGGAAAGTGGGAGACACAAAGGAGTCCTTGGTTCATGGCAGATCTGAAATTGAGCTGGCACATGTTGGACCTTCTTGATTAGGTCTCAAGGCCTGGGATCATTCTCCATGGCTTTTAGCCCTAGCCTCTAGGCTCTTGGGTGCACTCTGAGTGATCCTTATTGTGTTTTTGTGTGTGTGAAAGAAAGCAGGTGCTTTACATCTGACTAGTTTTTTTCAGTCTCTTACTTGCTAATAGAATTTTGGCGGTTTGAAGACTTCATTTTGTCCTGTCTCTGTCCCTTTCAGCTCAGGCTTAACAATGTTTCTGCATATTTATTTCTTTTAAAAACATTGCAGGTCTTCCTTGAATTTTGCTAGTTTCCATTTCATTAGTGGACGGCCACACCACTCACAAATCTCTCAAATAAGGTGTTTTGTACCTTGGGCTTTTTCTAATACAGTGCCCTCGATTAAACTCAGTTGTGTGACTGAATTTGTGAGGCACACCCTTAGAGTGCCTTTTATCTGAATGAATAGTACCTTTAATCTTTCTGAGTCTTAAGATTTTACAATCATATCCTTAATTTCATCTTTGGACCATGCTTTCCTGGCATTGCTGTGGATTTGCTCTGCTCAGAAGTCATTTCTTAATTTTAGCACTGTTTTACATTTTAGGAGGCTGAGAATTTTTAAAACCATCAAGTCGTGGCTCCTTTTTAATGGCCTTTCGTTTCTCTTCTCTTACATTATAAACGGCAAGAATAAAACCAGGCGACACAGCACTAGATGGGAATCTTAGTTACATCGCCCAGTTGAATAGGTACATTTTCTACAGTCTGCATGACTTGGCAATAGCCTTGCTTGCTAAACTTCTGCCTTTATATATAAAGGATTCTCCTTTTCCAGTTTCCAGTAACACTCCCTCAGTTTCCTCCATGTCCTCACCTGCATCCTTATTAAAGACTACGAGGGTTCTTGTATCAGCTTTTCCAAGGCATTTGAGGTTTTGATTTACACTTTGCTCAAAGCCCACCTCCTGATTCTAAAGCCATTCCCATGTTTTCCCCATATTTTGTTAGGGCAGCACTCCACTTCCAGGGACTAAAGTCTGTATTCTCTATTGCTGCATTACAAATTACCCCAGTACATAGGAGTGTAAAATAAGTGATTATTTCACAGTTTCTGAGAGAGGAATAGAGGAGTAGCTTGCTGGGTGGTTCTGGCTCTGGGTCTCTGACCAGGTTGTAGGCAAGCTGTCAGCTGGGCCTGCAGTCATCTCGAGGCTTGGCTGGCTGAAGAATATGCTTCAAGGATCACTCCTGTGGTTGCTTCAGAACTCCGTTTACACAAGGATGTGAATACCAAGAGCAGGGATTACTGGGCACATCTGTTGTTCCTGGCCCTAGTTAATGGTACCTACGCTGGAGACCTGGGAGACCTAGACTCTTTCTGTTCCCACCATTTCCACCTCCCATCCCGTCATTGAGCCTTACAGATTCTCTTTGACATTCCTCACATTCTTCCTCCCTGTACCCAGTGCTGCTCCTTCAGTGAGGTTCTCACTGTGCTTCATCTGTACTGTTGCAGAAGCCTCCCTGCTCTGGTCCATCTACCACTCTGCCACCATTCTTTTTTTTTTTTTTAAAGATTTTATTTATTTATTTTTTAGAGAGCGAGCGAGAGAGAAACAGCATGAAAGGGGAGAGGGTCAGAGGGAGAAGCAGGCTCCCTGCTGAGCCGGGAGCCTGATGTGGGACTCGATCCCAGGACCCTGGGATCATGACCTGAGCCGAAGGCAGACGCTTAACCATCTGAGCCACCCAGGCGCCCCCTCTGCCACCATTCTTTAAAGTGCAGAGCTAATCCTGCTTTTGCCCAGCAGAAAATCCTTCAGTGTAACCCCCACTGCCTGCAGGCAGGACAGAGCAAGGCCCTTGGCATGTGGGTTCTTTCTGCTTGCTGCATTGTATCTCTTCCTGACTTTATCCTTATGCTTCATCCATATTGACCTTTGCAAATTTCCCATGCTGTTGTCCCATTCCCCACAGTCTCTGCCTAAAGAACTTGGCCTTTGTGTGAAGCCTTAGCTGACTCTAAGTGAAGCTAATTACTTTCTTTGTGCCACCTCTGTACCTTGCACTTAACATAACTATATTTACACATCTGATTTCCTTATTAGAGTAGGAATTATTTTTGTAGCCTTGGCACCTAGTATAGCACCTGGCATATAGTAGATAACTCTTAAGTGTTGAGTTGAAGTTCATTGTCAGGGTCAGAATCTTAAGACCAGCTTTTCACTAGAATATACCGGTAGTGATGGTTTGTGTTCAATTTTTGATAATGACAGAATCCCCCAAATGCTGTATGAGGTAGCAAATTAGAATATAACTTCAAGGAAGAGAATTGTTAATTATTGGAGACCTACTGTGTTTTGGGGTGCTATGCCAAGTCCATTACCTGCATAATATCATTGGAATCTTTCCCAGAGTTCCATGCTAAAAATAAATAGCTGTAAAATGCTACTTAATGGATGAGACCTAGGTATCAGGAAGTTTACATAAGGTGCCAAGCTCTCAGAACTAGTATATGGAATAGTCAAGAGTTCAAACTCTGTTTGGCCTGCCTCCAAAGCCCGCTATCAGGCCTCAGAATTTTAAATGATAGGACTTACATGACATTCTCCCATTGTGCAGGATCTGTGTTTTGGAGCCTACTTTACATTTGATTCCTACCTAATAGGTTGTTTTTCTAAGTAAATGTGAGCTTCCCACTGCAGGTAACCTAATTCTGTAGTTGATATTAAATGAATCAGTCCTTAGATAGTTGTTTCTTTTTTTTTTTTTTAAAGATTTATTTATTCATTTGAGAGAGCGAGAATGAGAGAGAGTACATGAGAGGGGGGAGGGTCAGAGGGAGAAGCAGGCTCCTTGCTGAGCAGGGAGTCCGATGCGGGACTCGATCCCGGGACTCCAGGATCATGACCTGAGCCGAAGGCAGTTGCTTAACCAACTGAGCCACCCAGGCGCCCGATAGTTGTTTCTTTTGAGGGCTTTTTTTTTTTTTTTTTTGGTCCCTTTTGTTGGTTTTAAAATGGTGCAATCTGTTGCCTGATATTAGCTTGGTGTAGGGCAGTTATTAAGAAAATGCAGTTTACAGGGGCGCCTGGGTGGCTCAGTTGGTTAAGCGACTGCCTTTGGCTCAGGTCATGATCCTGGAATCCCTGGATCGAGTCCCGCATCGGGCTCCCTGCTCTGCGGGGGGTCTGCTTCTCCCTCTGACCCTCCCCCCTCTCATGTGCTCTCTCTCATTCTCTCTCTCTCAAATAAATAAATAAAATCTTAAAAAAAAAAAGAAAATGCAGTTTACATACCATCATTTAAGCTGAGCAGATTAAAATTAGCAATCTCCTTTTTTTTTTTTTCCAGCTGACGAAGAATTTGATGAACTATGTTTTGAATTTGGTCTGGAACTTGATGAAATTGTATGTATTGAATATTTTTTAAATCATGTATAAGCGCATTTTTCAGAGGTTTACTATATTTTGTTACCTTATAGTTAGACTAAGATGGAACATTTGTGGGCTCTGGTGATTTCTGTGTTCTTGGTGTTAAGGGGCTAAGCTCCAGTTCTAAGAGTATCTGTTGCTTTCTTTAAAATCTCAAAGGGCGGGGCGCCTGGGTGGCTCAGTCGTTAAGCGTCTGCCTTTGGCTCAGGTCATGATCCCAGGGTCCTGGGATCCAGCCCTGCATCGGGCTCCCTGCTCTGCGGGAAGCCTGCTTCTCCCTCTCCCTCTCCCCCTGCTTGTGTTCCCTCTCTTGCTGTGTCTCTCTCTGTCAAATAAATAATAAAATCTTTAAAAAAAAAAAAAAAATCTCAAAGGGTTCATGTGTTAAGTTGTATGCAGTCACCTCAAGTTACCGGGCTAATGCTGTGGAGATGGATAGACCATCTTGAGTAACCCAGAATGAGTGTGTGCTCCCTGGCAGTGAGGTGCCTTTTTACAAATCAATTATGGAAAGGGGCCTGGGGAGCAATGGAAATGTTACTTTAGCCAGAGTTCATGTGGCCTGTGGCTTCTCCTCCTTCACTTCCTGTTTCCACTATTCCTATTTCACCAGTGTTAATTCATTCCTAATCATTACTGTTTACATTGACCTTGTAAAATGATCTTCTAGTTTTTGCATTTGATCTTAGCCAAAAGACCGAGAAGCGATGATCTTCTAGTTTTTTTTTTTTTTTTTTTTTTTTTAAGATTTTATTTATCCATTTGACAGAGAGCAGGAGAGCACAAGCAATGGGAGCAGCAGAGGGAGAGGGAGAAGCAGGCCCCCCACCGAGCAGGGAGCCCCATGCGGGGCTGATCCCAGGACCCTGGGATCATGACCTGAGCCGAAGGCAGTTGCTTAACCACATGAGCCACCCAGGCGCACCGATGATCTAGTTTTTGAAGAGTTGCTTACAAAAATTGTTATGGAGCATCTTCCTAGTCTTTTAATTGTATAATTAAAATACCTTTAAAAAGTTCATTTGCAAAATATATTACTAATGATCACTTAAGACCTTGTATTTATCACTAAAATGATGATTTCACATTTTTCTTGTAATTAGTGTTATTTTTTTTTTAAGTCTTTTTCCTTGATCTATTCAGTATTACAACACTAGGAGGTTTAGGCTGACAAAAATGTACATTGACTTGCCTTTTTTTTCCTGCCGTTTTACTGATGTTACAGGCAGTTTTTTTGTTGTTGTTAATGAGCATCTTTATGCTTGAAATTGGCTAAGATTTCTCCAAGTTGCTATTAATAATTAGACTTCAATAATGTATGAGGCTGTATGATATCTAAGAGCCTTGGACTGGGTATCAGAAAATCTGGGTAATAGTTCAGGCTCCCACACTCACTAGCTGTGTAACCATGGACAACTACATCGCTTCTCTGGGCCTCCTTTTCATCTATGAAATGGGGGCTGTGGATTAAATGATCCCTGTAGATCCCTTCCAGCTCTGAAATTTCTGTTAGCTTTTATTTCCATAAGGATTTTGTTAGCCCTCACAAACCCAGCCTTCAGATACAGTCTTTTTATGAATTGAGATACTGAAAGATTTAAGCCGGTGTGTCTTTTTGCAAAGGGAGTAGGCGTTTTTTCTTTTTTAAATTCAGATGTCTTAATTTCTCTACTTACCACATTTTCTCCCCTTCTTCATATGGGTCCCTCTATAATGGGGGAGATGAAAGCATGACATGAAAGGAGGCAGGAGGAGGAGGAAAAATTAGAATTTAAATAGAGCTCAATCAAAGAGGTCAATAGAATTGCTGCTTTTTTAAGTTGAAGTATAAGTGACCTATAGTATCTTATCTCAGGTGTATATCAGTGATTCTTTCTTGCCAAATGGTTATCTTTAAGAAAATCTGTTATTCTGATTGAAAGTGAGGGGTGGAAAACCATTTACCATGCTAATGGAACCAAAAGAAAGCTGAGGTGGCAATCCTTATATCAGACAAATTAGATTTTAAACCGAAGACTATAATAAGAGATGAGGAAGGACACTATATCATACCTAAAGGGGCTATCCAACAAGAAGATCTAACAATTGTAAATATCTGTGCCCCTAACATGGGAGCAGCCAATTAATAACAAAATCAAAGAAACACATCTACAACAATACAAAAAGAGGGGGACTTTAAAAAACCCCCCCCCCCCCAATGAAATGGACAGATCACCTAAGCAAAAGATCAGCAAGGAAATAAAGACTTTAAATGACACACTGGACCAAATGGACTTCACAGATATATTCAGAACATTCCATCCCAGAGCAACAGAATACACATTCTTCTCTAGTGCCCATGGAACATTCTCCAGAATAGATCACATCCTGGGTCACAAATGAGGTCTCAACCGGTACGAAAAGATTGGGATCATTCCCTGCATATTTTCGGACCACAGTGCTTTGAAACTAGAACTCAATCACAAGAGGAAAGTCGGAAAGAACTCAAATACATGGAGGCTAAAGAACATCCTACTAAAGAATGAATGGGTCAACCAGGAAATTAAAGACGAATTAAAAAAATTCATGGAAACAAATGAAAATGAAAACACAACTGTTCAAAATCTTTGGGATGCAGCAAAGGCAGTCCTAAGAGGAAAGTATATAGCAATACAAGTCTTTCTCAAGAAACAAGAAAGGTCTCAAATACACAGCCTAACCCTACACCTAAAGGAGCTGGAGAAAGAACAGCAAATAAAGCCTAAACCCAGCAGGAGAAGAGAAATAATAAAGATCAGAGCAGAAATCAATGAAATAGAAACCCAAAGAACAGTAGAACAGATCAACGAAACTAGGAGCTGGTTCTTTGAAAGAATTAACAAGATTGATAAACCCCTGGCCAGATTTACCCAAAAGAAAAGAGAAATGACCCCAATCAACAAAATCATGAATGAAAGAGGAGAGATCACAACCAACACCAAAGAAATACAGTTATAAGAACATATTACGAGCAAGTATATGCCAGCAAATTAGATAATCTGGAAGAAATGGATGCATTCCTAGAAATGTATCAACTACCAAAACTGAACCAGGAAGAAAGAGAAAACCTGAACAGACCTATAACCACTAAGGAAAGTGGAGCAGTCATCAAAAAATCTCCCAACAAACAGGAGCCCAGGGCCAGATGGCTTCCCAGGGGAATTCTACCAAACATTTAAAGAAGAATAATACCTATTCTTCTGAAACTGTTCCAAAAAATAGAAATGGAAGGAAAACTTCCAAACTCGTTTTATGACGCCACCATTACCTTGATCCCCAAACCAGACAAAGACCCTATCAAAAAGAAGAATTACAGACCAATATCCCTGATGAACATGGATGCAAAAATTCTCACCAAAATACTAGCCAGTAGGATCCAACAGTACATTAAAAGGATTATTCACCACGACCAAGTGGGATTTATTCCTGGGCTGCAAGGTTGGTTCAACATCTGCAAATCAATGTGATACAATACATTAATAAAAGAAAGAACAAGAATCATATGATCCTCTCAATAGATGCAGAAAAAGCATTTGACAAAGTACAGCATCCTTTCTTGATCAAAACTCTTCAGAGTATAGGCATAGAGGGTACATACCTCAATATCATAAAAGCCATCTATGAAAAACCCACAGTGAATATCATTCTCAATGGGGAAAAACTGAGAGCTTTCCCCCTAAGGTCAGGAAAACAGCAGGATGTCCACTATCACCACTGCTATTCAACATAGTACTAGAAGTCCTAGCCACAGCAATCAGACAACAAAAATAAATAAAAGGCATCCAAATCGGCAAAGAAGTCAAACTCTCACTCTTTGCAGATGATATGATACTTTATGTGGAAAACCCAAAAGACTCCACCCCAAAACTCATACAGGAATTCATAAAGTGGCAGGATATAAAATCAGTGCACAGAAATCAGTGGCATTTCTATACACCAACAACAAGACAGAAGAAAGAGAAATTAAGGAGTCGATCCACTTAAAATTACACCCCAAACCATAACATACCTAGGAATAAATCTAACCAAAGAGGCAAAGAATCTGTACTCAGAAAACTATAAAGTACTCATGAAGGAGTACTTACATTTCCAAAGAAATGGAAAAACGTTCCATGCTCATAGATTGGAAGAACAAATATTGTGAAGATGTCAATGCTGCCTAGAGCAATCTACACATTTAATGCAATCCCTATCAAAATACCATCAACTTTTTTCAAAGAAATGGAACAAATAATCCTAAAATTTGTATGGAACCAGAAAAGACCCCGAATAGCCAGAGGAATGTTGAAAAAGAAAAGCAAAGCTGGCAGCATCACAATTCTGGACTTCAAGCTCTATTACAAAGCTGTCATCATCAAGACAGTATGGTACTGGCACAAAAACAGACACATAGATCAATGGAACAGAATAGAGAGCCCAGAAATGGACCCTCAACTCTATGGTCAACTAATCTTCGACAAAGCAGGAAAGAATGTCCAATGGAAAAAAGACAGTCTCTTCAACAAATGGTGTTGGGAAAATTGGACAGCCACATGCGGAAGAATGAAACTGGACCATTTCCTTACACCACACACAAAAATAGACTCCAAATGGTTGAAAGACCTAAATGTGAGACAGGAGTCCATCAAAATCCTAGAGGAGAACACGGGCAGCAACCTCTTCGACCTCAGCCGCAGCAACTTCTTCCTAGAAACATCGCCAAAGGCAAGGGAAGCAAGGGCAAAAATGAACTATTGGGACTTCATCAAGATAAAAAGCTTTTGCACAGCAAAGGAAACAGTCAACAAAACCAAAAGACAACCGACAGAATGGGAGAAGATATTTGCAAATGACATATCAGATAAAGGGCTAGTATCCAAAATCTATAAAGAACTTACCAAACTCAACACCCAAAGAACAAATGATCCAATGAAGAAATGGGCAGGAGACCTGAACATTTTTCCAAAGAAGACATCCAAATGGTCAACAGACACATGAAAAAGTGCTCAACATTGCTCGGCATCAGGGAAATCCAATTCAAAACCGCAATGAGATACAACCTCACACCAGTCAGAATGGCTAAAATTAACAAGTCCGGAAATGACAGATGTTGGTGGGGATGAGGAGAAAGGGGAACCCTCCTACACTGTTGGTGGGAATGCAAGCTGGTGCAGCCACTCTGGAAAACAGTATGGAGGTTCCTCAGAAAGTTGAAAGTAGAGCTACCCTATGACCCAGCAATTGCACTACTGGGTGTTCACCCCAAAGATACAAATGTGATCCAAAGGGGTATGCGCACCCTAGTGTTTATAGCAGCAATGTCCACAATCGCCAAACTGTGGAAAGAGCCAAGATGTCCATCAATAGATGACTGGATAAAGAAGATGTGGTATATATATATACATATACACACACACACACACACACACACAATGGAATATTATGCAGCCATCAAAAAAAAACACCCACGAAATCTTGCCATTTGCAGCGATGTGGATGGAACTAGAGGGTATTATGCTAAGCGAAATAAGTCAATCAGAGGAAGACATGTATCATATAATCTCATTGATACGAGGAATTCTTAATCTCAGGAAACAAACTGAGGGTTGCTGGAGTGGTGGGGGGTGGGAGGGATGGGGTGGCTGGGTGATAGACATTGGGGAGGGTATGTGCTATGGTGAGTGCTGTGATTTGTGTAAGACTGATGAATCACAGACCTGTACCTCTGAAACAGATAATACATCATGTTAAAAAAAAAAAAAAAGATAGCAGGAGGGGAAGAATGAAAAGGGGAAATCAGAGGGGGAGACGAACCATGAGAGACTGGACTCTGAGAAACAAACTGAGGGTTCTGGAGGGGAGGGGGGCAGGGGGCTGGGCTAGCCTGGTGATGGGTATTAAGGAGGGCACGCTCTGCATGGAGCACTGGGTGTTCTACGCAAACAATGAATCATGGAACACTACATCAAAAACTAATGATGTATGGTGATTAACATAACATAATAAAATAAAATTAAAAAAAGACAAAAAGTAAAACTATATAAAAAATCTGTTATTCTCTGCTATAATGTGGTGATTGAGATATTCTAAGCTTTTGGCTACTGCATTAAAATTATTCTAGTGTTTCTTCTCTCTTTTTGGTTGCCTTTATTCTTACTGCTCTCTATACCTTTACTGTCATTAGGTCACTTCCCATTGTGCCTATAATCTCTCCCAGTTTACACCACAGTTCTGATCTCTTCAGTTTTTTTTTTTTTCTCTTCTTTTTTTTAGTGTTCCTCTCATTCTCATGTTGCTTCTAGGCTTGGGTGCTTACTGGATTTAACTTTTAGAGTCATTATAAGAAGTCATATTTATTTGGTGAATCATCTTTACTTTGCCTCTTTGACACTTTTCCTTGTTGTTGCTCTTTGTACTTGGTGGTGGTATTTTCTTTTAAATCTGGGATGGGTAAACTCTTTTTGTAGAGGTCCAGATCGTAAGCCTTGTAGGTGGTGTACTCTCTATCACAACTCAGCTGTTACAGTATGTAAGTCACAGTAGATAACATGTAAACAAATGGGCCTGGTGATGTTCCATTAAAACTTAACAAAAATAGGTGGCAGGTATGATTTTGGCCAGTGGACCATAGTTTGCTGACCCTTGCTTTAGAGGAGTTAGTACTGTTCTGAAATGACCGAGTATGCTAGATGTCTGAACTCAGCAGAACATTGAGTATTTTTTGTTGCTGTGATTATAACATTTAATGTTTTTGTTGCAGATATAATAAACATGTTTTATTGCAGAAAAGAACATGTATAATGTAGTTACTCCTTTCTTTAAAAAAGATCTATTTATTTTACTTCAGAGAGAAAGAGATCAATCCTGACCTTAGCTGAAACCAAGACCCTGATGCTCAACCAACTGGGCCACCCAGGAGCCCCTGTAGTTACTACTTTATAGCCCTGTCAACAACTTTTTCCAAAGAATTTAGATTTATTTCGCTTTATTTTTTTGGACTTGTTTAGACTTCTGAGAAAGAAATCATAAGTAAGGAACAAGGTAATGAAAAGGCAGAGGGAGCCTCTGATGTTGTTCTTTACAAAATTGACGTCCCTGCCAATAGATATGATCTCCTGTGTTTGGAAGGATTGGTTCGAGGATTTCAAGTCTTCAAAGAAAGGTAAGAGAATATGTTTATTAAATACTTTGCTCAGTTAGATTTCTTTTGCCTTTTATTATCAGCAATCCTCTTTAAGTCCTTAGAAAAGAACTTGTTGGGCAGGTACACAGCTTTAGCTTTGCTTAGAGGGAAGGTTGGAGAGTAAGATTCATGCATATTTTAGCCATTTAAAAATTTGCATACTGAGTCCTAGCCTTCCATCTGGGGAACTTTTTAAAACTGGAGTGGTTAAGGATTTTATGGCTTATAAAATTTTTTAGTGCGTTCATGTGAACATCCTCAGTAATCCAATAGAAATAGATAACTAGTTGGATTTGTTAAAGGTTGGAAGGAAAGTAGAGGTGGCAAAACTTTGTATGCTGTTTGCTTAAGAACTCTAAGGAAGCTCAGGAATGGAGCTTCCTAGCTGGAAAACTGAAAATCTTATGATGGCTCTCTGATCTTGGACAAGTTAATTGGCCTCTAGTTTCAATCTTCTAATTTTTTTTTTTTTTTTGAGAGAGAGCATGCACCTGCTAGTGCTGGGTAGGGGTAGGGGAGGGCAGAGGGAAAGAGAGAATCTTAAGGAGACTCCATGACCCTGTGTGGAACCCGACATGGGGCTCAGTCTCACAACTCTGAGATCATGACCTGAGCCCAAATCAAGAGTCAGATGCTTAGCCGACTGAGGTACCCAGGCATCCCTCAGTCTCCTAATTTATAATGAATATTTTTAAGTCCCCTTCCAACTATTCATGAATACAGAAAGTAATGAATATATGAAGTGAAAAGAGGTGAAACATAACACCTATCAAAAATAATTATTTTTGCTTTCGATGACATATCATCTGGTCAGTTGCAAAAGAATGAGAGCCTCTGGCCGATGGGCTAGACTGAACCTGTGAGGTTTCAGGTGACTGATGGGCATGGGTGAAAGGGTGATAATTAGGCATTTGGTTTAGGTGGTTAAAATTTGGAAGGGGGCGCCTGGGTGGCTCAGTCCTTAAGCATCTGCCTTCGGCTCGGGTCATGATTCCAGGATCCTGGGATCGAGCCCCGCATTGGGCTCCCTGCTCGGCCGGGAGCCTGCTTCTCCCTCTCCCACTCCCCCTGCTTGTGTTCCCCTCTCTCGCTGTGTCTCTCTGTCAAATAAATAAAATCTTAAAAAAAAAAAAAAAATTGGAAGGTGACTCAGTTGGTTCTGTGACAATCAGACCCTCATATTTTAGGGCCAGGGATGATCCCTTAGAGTGCATGTTCCAAACCTGCTTCATTAGAGTTTTCTACTCCTCATTTTTAAAAATGATCAGACAGGATTAGGAAAGTGACTTAACCCTTTTGCTACTCAAAGTATGGTCTGTGGATCAGCATCCTCTTTATCACCTGAGAGCTTGTTAGAAGTGCAGAATCTCAGCCTCTATTCAAGACCTATTGAATGAGTCTGTGGTTTAACAAATTCCCCACTTGACTGTGAGCACATTAAGGTTTTTGAGAAGCACTGAATTGAAACAGTAGTTCCCAATCTCTCCTGATAAGAATTACCTGGACTATGCCTTCAAAATGTACCTTTCCTTGGCCTTTCATTTGAATATCCTGATTCAGTAGGTCCAGATGGGACCAGGCAATCTGTATTTTTAATAAACCCTATTTTTCTTAGAAGCTCAGAATCTCATGGTTGGAATAAAGCTTTAAAGGTTATCGAATCTAAAAAAAAAAAAAGTTAACAAATCCGGCCCCTCAGCTGATTAAATACCCCCTATATGGTTGCTTAGTGGTTTTCTAGCCTCTGCTGATCCTCAAGTGACCGGACGCTTCTTACCATGAGGCATCCTATACCATTTTTGGACTACCTTAAGTGTTAGAAAGTTTGCATTTTGTTTTAATATTCAGCCTAAATCTGATTTGCTGTAACTTCAGCCTATTTATTGTCTTAGCTCTATTCATTTTTTGTACTTTTACACAGAATGGAGCTTATTAAATGTTTTGGTTAAAAATCAAGTTTAATTTCCTTTTAGGATAAAGTCTCCAGTGTATAAACGGGTAATGCCTAATGGAGAAATCCAGAAATTGATCATCACTGAAGAGGTAATAAGACTAAATTCTTATTTTCCTTTTTAGAAAGTTTCCTTTGTGTATATATTTGTAAGGTGGGTAGGGAACAGGTACAAACCTGATCCTTCTGCCAGATATAATTTTCTTTGACCATTTGCCAAAAAATGGACATATATTTAGCCTCTAGCTCTTAAAAACTGTCAATTTGTTCCCTTTCATTTATTGGTGAAAGCAAAGCATTTGTTTTCCTGGATAATTTTGGAAAATAACACCAGGTGTTTATTTAAAAAACTTTGAGATAGAATTAAGTTGTGGTATATTAATAAAGTTTAAAGAAACTTTGGGGGAACATTATTTTGGTAAAATATCAACTATGAGCAAACTACTTACAGGTTAATTTTTTCTGGTTAGTAAATTTTCAGGAATTTTACTGAAATGTACATTCCATGAGAAGGGTGACTTTGTCTCTTGTCACCACTATCTGATTAAATGAAATATATATGCTTTTTTGCAAATTTGCAATAGTATCAAGAGTGCAGCTAACTTACTTTCACAAGATGTTATGAGAAAAGCCCAGGTATGGACAATCTCTAATGATACAATGAACTTAGACAGCTAAAATACGTCCTTATGCTGTGGCAGCAGTTCTCCGAAATATAAAGTTCACTAAAGATCGATATGACAGCTTCATGGAACTCCAGGAGAAATTACATCAGAACATTTGCAGGTTTGTGGTTGCATTTTTCCTCCTTGCCTTCCTCTGTCCCTTCCCCTCTTTTTTCCTTTTTACCCCCTTTTCTCTCCCTATTTCCCTCCCTCCTTCCTTTCTTTCTCTGCAGATTTTTTCAGAGCATTTCTAAATTAATATGTGAGTAACAAGAGTTTAATTTGCTTAACTAAATTTAAATAAGTTTACATTTTACCGGATAGCTATTTGTTACTGTTACTAACAGTGAATGCATGGAGAAATAAGAGCTCTATTTGGAATGCTGCATAGACAAGAAATAGCTATTCCTAGAGATTTTCTTGGTTTTTATGTTTGTGCTTTTGTTGTTTGGTTCAAATTATTAGTAGTGGATTATACTACTAAATGTTAAATGATGGTAGTTTGAAGTATGACCTGTCATTTTAAAATGGAAAAATTTTTGGCTTGTTGTCACTTTTTGAGTAAATATAAATTTACAAATGAAACTTGAGACTTTTAAATAACTCAATTTTCTTACTCCTATTCAACATTACTATCCATCGTTTTCCATGGGCTCCTTTGATGCACTGATCTTCAAACATATAATTCCTGAACTCCTAAAGGTCAAGGAAGGTAACAATGGGAGTCTTTGAACTAACCTCATTATTTAAGAAATCCTGAAGGAAATTATAGATTTACTGATAAACATTAAGCTTTTAGCTAACATATCAAGTTTTTTTTGTATTGGTCCTGAAATACATCAGCATATCTCATGCTGATCAAGAAGTATGATTAACTTTTATCGGTATCTTGAGTAAAAATAGAGTTTTTATTGTAGTAATTGCAGTTTGGTATACTGGAGATTGAAGAGGCTTCTATGTAAGTGATGGGCTAGGGACAGGGTTGGAGGGGACCCTGGACGTTTTCTTCTGGGGTGGAATGTTTTAAAAATAAAACATCAGTAGGCCTCCATTTCCAGAAACATCTTTATGTGGTAAAAGAAACTTTTTCAGAATCTAAATAATATTTATTCCTGTTCTTTTATAAAAATAGTCTATTTGTTAGCTTGCTAATAAGCAAAACAATAAGAATTTAAATACCTCAAATGAACAAAATAGATTTCTGACAAGCTAATAAGTGGTTGAGGCCGATTATCTGTTCTGGACTTTGTTAATTTGAAGAATCTATTTTTATCTAAATTGGAAGGCGTTTCCTCACTTAATTCAGCTTTAAGGTCTGTTTATATGGTATTTGTGGAAATCATGAGCTTTTTGAAAGGGGAGAAATAAATCCCTGCCTAACACTGTGGTGTGCCAGAGTCCTTACCTGCCAGTAAATCCTAATTAATCTCTTGCATGAGCTTTGGAAACTTGTGTTTTTCAAGGAATATATTCATTTTGTTTACATTAGCAAATGTATTGGCATAAAGTTGTTCACGATGTTCTCTTATTAATCCTTTTAATATCTAGTATTAGTAGTGATACCACTTTTTTTCACTTTTTTCCCTTGATCAAGGGAGGGTGGCTGGAGTTTTATCAGTATATTGATCTTTTCAAAGAACCAGCTTTTGGTTTTATTGACTTTTTTTCCCTCCATTGATTAAGCACTGTTCTGAGCACTATTCTGTGTAGGGCTAATTGCTAGTATTGAGGCAAGACCCTTCTGCCTACTTGATCCATTCCCACATGAAGTAGTGAGGTTTTCAGTCTGTGTGAACATCGTTCCTCCGTTGAGTCTTTCCCTGGCCGCAGGTAATTTCCTCACATGCATGCACTGATCAGTACTCAGCCAAACACTTGAGGGGTACCCTCTGCAGATCTCCAGAATTCTCATAGCTCTCTGCACTTCAGTATCGTTTCCAGTGAACCCCAGCTGTCTTGGTCTCCCTAGACTCTCAGTTACTTCTCTCAACTCAGGGAGTCTGCCGATCTCCAACCTTGTCCCTCTTTCCTAACTTAAAATGTGGAAACCCCTCCAGGCAGTAAGCTGGAGCAGACGTGGGGCTCACTTCATTTATTTCCTGTCAGGGATTGCTACCTTTCATTGCCTGATGTCTAGTGCCACCCATGAAACTGTTTCCTGTATTTTGTCCCTTTGTGGTGGTTTCGGGCAAGAGTGTAAATCTAGTCTCTTACTCCATCTTGGCTAGAAGTGTCCAATGAATTTTTTACTTCAGTTATTTTACTTTGCATCTTAGAATCCATTTGGTTTCTTTTTACAAGTTTCTTTTTTTGCTGTTATTTCCTCATCTGTTCATTATATGCATATTTTCCCCATAAGTTTTGATTATTTTTTATGGTAGGAACTTTAAAATTTGTGTGATGATTTGAAAATCTGGGTCATCTTAGCATTGGATTTTAGGGACTGGTTTTGTCTGGAGTAGAAATCACATTTCCCTGTTCTCATGTCCAGTGCTTTTTTTTTTTTTTTTAAGATTTTATTTATTTATTCATGAGAGACAGAGAGAGAGAGGGAGGCAGAGGGAGAAGCAGGCTCCCAAGGAGCAGGGAGCCCGATGCGGGACTCGATCCCAGGACCCTGTGATCATGACCTGAGCCGAAGGCAGACGCTTAACCATCTGAGCCACCCAGGCGCCCTCCAGTGCTTTTTTAAAAAAAAAAAAAAAAAAAAAAGCTTATTTAAGCAATTTCTACGGGGCTCGAACTTAGGACTCTGAGACCAAAAGTTGCATACTCTCCTGACTGAGCCAGCTGGGTGCCCCTCATGCCCACTGCTTTTTGATTGCACGTAGAATGTTACGTTATGGATAAGGCTCTTTATTTTCTGAGGACTGGTTTTGTCTTAAGGCAAAGACTCTTGAATACTTAGCTAGACTCAAACTTGAAACACTAGGCTAGGCAAGATCTCTGCAGTTGGCAATAGCAGAGTGTTCTCAGTTCTTTCAGCTTTCTCCTGCTTTTTCACAGCAAGACTTTAAAATTTTTTGCCAGTACGATAGCTAAAATCTTGATTTCTAATTTTTAGTTTGTGTATCTTCATATGTCTGGGATATTAGTCCTTTTCTGTATGTAAATTATAAGCCTTTTTTCAGTTTGTCTTGACTTTTGGGGTCTTTGGATGTATAAAGTTTCAGATTTGGATAGTCCCATTTATCAGTCTTCCTAGGACTCTTTTATTTTGTGTCAAGGGGTGTCCTCCAGTTTTACACATTGTTGTCCTATATTTTCTTTGAATAATTTTTGTGGTTTCTTCTGTGAGTATATGTACATTTGTGTCTTATTTTTCAAAATGCATAGCTCTTTGATTCATCCAGAATTTATTTTTGTGATTGGTTTGAAGTTGAAATTCAGTGACCTTTTGTGGGAGTACTGTTTTAGGATTAAGGGACCATTACTATCTTAAAACAAAACAAAACATGGACCTTCTTACTTGTGGATTTGTCGATTGTTAATTTATCTACACAACTGTATATTTCAACCTCTGGTATTTCTGGAGTTACCTTCTGTAAGCACATAAATCATTGAGTAATGTAACACTTCTTTTGTGCTTGTTAACAGTTCTTTTGAGTTAATCCTATTTCTTAAAGTTCTTGTTATCAGTCTTGAGGGATGACTAATAATTATTTCTTATGAATTTTGAAAATATTTCATAATTCATGTAACATGGACTTCAATAAAATCCTTGATTACTAATGCATTTTATCTGTTTGGTGTATATATGCACTTAAGCATAAATACTCAAATATATTTGTACATACATCTAAAACTAATTCTAAGAAATCTTAAGAATTCCATAAATTCTGACCAAGTTTCTTTTTGAATTGTCTTTTAGAAAGCTTAGAGCCAAATTTGTGACCCGCTGTGCTAAGACTGTAGGCCTTTAGATTCTAATTTAGTATTAACATTGTTCCTGGCTCTGTATTATATCCCTACTTTTTCTTTCTCTCCTAATCTTAACTTGCTGTAAGTTCCTAAAATTACCTTAAATCCTTTGCACATAAACTGTAGAACAAATGAAATTAATAGCTTTTGAACTTCCCTTACACATTAAATTTTAAGTGTAATTCACTGTTCTTAGTTTTTTTCCATGATTAAAGTAATACAGCTTTGTGACAGAAAATTTAGGAAAATATACAAAAACCACAACAATTTGGTAGTTTATTCTAATAAAACATCTGTTTACTTGAGGACTCTGAGAGGAAATGGGTTAAAAAAAGCAGGGAGGGGGGGAATGTTCACTTGGAAAATGTCCTAGTTAACACAGTACGTGGGAGAGCATAGTGGCAAGGAATTTAACTGTAGCTACTGAAATAATGTGTTTTGAGTAGCTTTAGAATTTCTCATTACTTTCAATGCTGTGAGAAGTTGTTCATTATACTCTTCTGAAGTTGCCTTATAGTAACAGGCTATTTTAGGGAATTGTCAAAAATCTTTTTTTTTTTTAAACATAAGGTCTGTTAGTTCTAGAATTTCTGCTTTGGAATATTCAAAACTTTTTTTTTTTTTTTTGGTCTCTTTTTCTCTCTCCCTCAACATTTAGGAAAAGAGCCTTGGTTGCTATTGGTACTCATGATTTGGACACTTTGTCAGGCCCTTTTACATATACAGCAAAGCGACCTTCAGATATCAAATTCAAGCCTCTAAATAAGACCAAGGAGTATACAGCCTGTGAACTGATGAATATATACAAGGTAAATTTTTTTTTTATATTATGCAAATAGTTCTCCATAAATCAAGAAAATTTCTTCAGAGTCAAGTCTTGGAATTAGGGAGATGTAAATGAGTACTTTTTAAAAACTGTCTATGCTCCAATCAAGAGCTACTGATGCATTTGATGTAGAGTGGGGCCTGGGCATAGTTTTATTACTTTTTTAACCTTTTGGATGCTTTTAATGTACAGCTAGAATTGAGAACCACTGAAGTAGAACATAAGCACATTATAATATTCATATTTGGGTATAATTATAACTCATGCACCTTATAAAGAATAAGATTTAGGTAGGGTTTTTTTTTGTGGGAAATAGTATTACAATGTGTCGTATCTCCTACTATTTAGCATTTTAGATTCCAGCAGTTAAAATGATTCTATAGTCACTTAATGGTGCTTAAAAAAAAGTAGTATCATTCAGAAAAAATAAAGCTTTTATCCTTGGCCTGATTTGCCAATGTTTTCTTCCTATTTATGTAAACAGTTTTGTGATGGTTTGTGTTTTGCTTGAGACAAGTTAGGCTTACCAGTGCAAATCT
The DNA here is from genome assembly GCF_002201575.2 of Neomonachus schauinslandi. NCBI lineage: Eukaryota > Metazoa > Chordata > Mammalia > Carnivora > Phocidae > Neomonachus > Neomonachus schauinslandi. Next base: position 177,787,455 of record NC_058405.1, on the reverse strand, counting down.
ATTTTCACTCTTGGAAAACGACTTGGCTGTGTTCTCATCTCTCTCCAGTAGGAGATGAGGTATATAAGGATATTAAGATATTTAGAAAATCTGACAAATGTGGGACTTTCTGTAATACGGGGCTGTTTTATTGTTTTTCTAACTTTCCCCCTTTTTTTTATACTAGATAGGTATATAAATTAATTAGCATTAGAAATACAAAATGAATTTTATTTTTTTCAGACTGACAACCACCTTAAACATTATTTACATATCATTGAAAATAAACCCCTGTACCCAGTTATCTATGATAGCAATGGTGTCATCCTTTCAATGCCTCCGATTATCAATGGTGAGTTATTTCTTAAGCATCAGATTTTTTTTTTCTCTTATCCTTCAACATTTCTGTAAGAATTGAACTCTAGACTTGGCGCAATCAAATAAAATAAATCTTAATCAGGAATCTCTGGTTTTTGTAGATTTTATTGTAATAGTTCTTTTTATTAACATTTTACTGGTGATTTTTATATAACTTTTAAATGTATAGATATTTATAAGTACGTAGATATTTACTGGTGCCAGTCTCTGGATTCTTTTATTTTCCTCTGAAGAGCATTGATATTTTGGTTTTAGCCCGTGGCTCAACTTGGTTAAGCTCAAATTCTGCCTTGCCTGCTGTTTTATAGTTAAAACTTTTAAACTGAATTTCATTTCTGAAGACTCTTTTGAAGAGGCAGCTTGGATGTATTTACAAAATTTAATGATGTCATAGCCATACATGTTGACCCTTCTGTAGGTGAGGAGGGGGTTTAGTTGATTCACGATGGGAAGAGTCTCTTCCTCCTTGAGGTGTTGAACTGTAGCTGTTACAGTGGTTCAGAACCTGAGCTTCAGAGTAGCCAGATCCAGACCCAGGTTGAAGCCTTGCTGCTTAATAGACTGTGATCAGGGTCAGCGAGTGGAAGCTCTGAATCTTCGATCTGCCTGCAGCTCTGTCATAGGGTTGTGGTGGAGAGGAGAAGAGACAACCTCTGTTTAGTGCTGGGCACTGCAGCTCTGACACACTGAATGCAGTAAAGGCTTGTTATTATTTTATCTCTGTTCTCCTGCTTGTAGTGGGGGCTTAAAATAAATGTTGCATTATCACCTTACCACTGAGATGTCTGTTTATATTGTACTCTAAGTGAAATGTAGAAACAGATTTTAGAGAACTTTTTAATGCACCTATGTTTCTGAAACTGATTGTTCTATTATTTTGTGTTTGTTGTAGGAAATCATTCCAAAATAACCGTAAATACTAAAAATGTATTTATTGAATGCACAGGAACTGACTTCACTAAGGTAATATTTCCATTTTTGTATGGTCAGACAGGACATTTTAGTTCTGGGCCAAGACTAGATGGCTGAACTTTAAAGTACTTATTTTGTAGGTGGGAACATATTTCAGAAACTTAGAAAATTAGAAAGATACAGATATTCTGTACTTCAGTTATGGTGTGTTCATTTAATCAACAAATCTTTAACGAGCACCTCCTGTCTTTCCAGTGCTGTGCATTTAATGAGTTTCATGTTTCTTGACTTGAAGGAACTCATTCTAGTGGGAGAATTAGCCATAGACCTGAATGGAGTAAATGCTGTATAAATTGTTTATCTTAGTTGGCTTAATTTAAATGCTGAGTAATTTGGTACCTGTGTGTACTTGGTAATAAGTGTTTAAAAATGAAGTGGCTTATAAAGAGGTGTTATTTAGCAAATTGATAAAGGGTTTGTGCACACGATATCTAGACTATGTAGAATACTAGTTCATTCACTTTTAGTAACTGCGTATATTGGATTGGATTGCTATGAAACTTTTTTTTTATGGCATAAATTTCTTTATACGTGTTAAGGCATATGGTAATGTGGCAATTAAGCAAATTAATAAGATAAGCTTGAATGGCAGGAGAAGGCTGGCCTATAGAAATAGGGCCATAGGGTGCCTGAGTGGCTCAGTTGGTTAAGCGACTGCCTTCAGCTCAGGTCATGATCCTGGAGTCCCGGGATCGAGTCCCGCATCGGGCTCCCTGCTCAGCAGGAAGTCTGCTTCTCCCTCTGACGCTCCCCCATCTCATGCTCTCTCTGTCTCTATCTCATTCTCTCTCTCAAATAAATAAATAAAATCTTAAAAAAAAAAAAAAGAAATAGGGCCATAAATGGCATTCAGTACATCTTACAGGATTGGACACCATTGTAAGGTATTTCATTTATAACTTTTATGGGCTATATTTGCCTTCAGAAATACTAGAGTAATAATAGCTTACAATATTTACAAATTTTTTAAAAATTCGTATGTTAACAGGCCTTAGATATCTTTGCTGAAGCTTATATTTAAACAGTGAAGTATATATAAAAGCAAAGCCTATATATATATCCCAATAAGGTTACTGTATTTTTTCCTAAGAATATTTTTTTCAATTAAAAACTTGAACAAATCTGTATGGTCCTTACAATGTGCGAGGCATTGCTCATATATTAATACATTTTATCCTTATAATAACCAAATGAGATATAGAAATATTTATAACCTCTACTTAACAGATGAAGATGCTAAAGTACAAAGATGGTAAGTAACTTGCCCAAAGTCAGATTACTAGTAAGTGGTTGAGCCAGGAGTCCGGCAACTGGCTGCAGAGATCTAGGAGATTGGTAAGGTTTACTCCCATAGTTAGCCATTTGTCTCTCTTAAAACTTGGTGAACTCAAGGGAGAGGGCCAGGGGAAGCAAATGATTTGTTTCAGTCATGGATTGTTAACTCTCAGAGAATCGAATAAATGCAGACCACCTAAAGATAAGGCTAGGCCTACTTTAGCTCACAAGTTTTTATTCCACACTCCCTTTTTTTAGAATGTATATATACAGTTTCATTTTTAGATGTTTGAAGACTAAAGTTTTCACTTCCATCTGAGTGAAGAGAATATATTTTTAGACTACAATATTTGTCTTTTTTCTTTTTTGCAGGCAAAAATAGTTCTTGATGTTATTGTCACCATGTTCAGTGAATATTGTGAGAATCAATTTATGTGAGTTTATTTGACAACTTTATTGAAGCCTGTTGCTCTGAAGGCAAAGCTCTAGGGCCTTGAAAAATGTGGCTCCTGTGACTAGAGCATATCCTCTCTTTGGGGGGCTAAGACCTATGCATAACTGTTTAAAATAAAAAGTGAGGGGTGCCTGGGTGGCTCAGTCGTTAAGCGTCTGCCTTCAGCTCAGGTCATGATCCCAGGGTCCTGGGATCAGGCTCCCTGTCCCACATCGGGCTCCCTGCTCAGCGGGAAGCCTGCTTCTCCCTCTCCCACTCCCCCTGCTTGTGTTCCCTCTCTTGCTGTGTCTCTCTCTGTCAAATAAATAAATAAAATCTTTAAAAAAATAATAAAAATAAAATAAATAAAATAAAAAGTGAGAATTACTTTTAAAAAGTTTCAGTAATGTTTGGGCTGTAAGGGCAACTTATTGCTAGCTGGATTAGTTATTGCACTTGCGCAGACATTGTGGAGACAATGAAATTTAAGCTGTGTTTAAAGGTATTTGGATTTGAGGATGTAAACATGGAAGGACAGACAAGGACCAGCAACTAGGGAAGGGATATATGCTTCCCTTATGTATCAATAGGATATTGATATGTATCAGTAGGATATATTCCCATATATCCCTTATGTATCAATAGGATTACTGTATTTTTTTCTGAAGCTTATTTTTTAATTAAAAAGATTGAACTAAATGGTCTTTGCCATGTATCGGCATCATAGTTTATTCTAGAATGTTAATTATAATTCAAAATAGCCATATCACTGCAGAGCACAGGACTGAAATTGTATGGCAGGGTCTGTTTTTTAAATTGATTTGCCTATTAGTGATTGCATAGTCAAGCTTTCATGGTGTAACACAGCACCCTGGTAAAGCTTGGAATGTGTATATCCATATTGGCAAGGAGTAATAGAGGATGCATGCTTTGCAGCGCTGAGAAGTAAACATCAAATGTGTGCTGCCTGAAGAGATGTGGGAGCCACAGGGGATGGAACAGTAGGGTGGTGTTGTGTTTAGGAGGATTAATCCAGACAGCAGTGTTGGAACGTGAACAGATTGAATGTGTTGAGGTTACTGTTGTAGAACAAGTGAGAGACTTGTTAACCATACACATTTCTAGAATTTATGGCCCTTTTTGTTTTTAATATTTCTGGCTTTTTGTTTTCTTTTAAGGGTTGAAGCAGCTGAGGTAGTTTTTCCTAATGGAAAATCCTATACCTTTCCAGTAAGTATTTAAGAAATGGATTTGATGATAATACTAGTAATAATAATGGTTACAGAGTATTCGTTGTATGTCTGTCCATCATCCACCCACATGCCAGGCATTATACTATGTGCATTACATGGATTTAATCCTCACAGTAACCCTATGAGGGTGGGTGCTGTTCGGCCCTTTCCCATACGGAGAGATCTTGCGATGTTAAATAGCTTGCCTGTTACTATTAAGTGGTGGAGCTAGGTGATACTCTGGCTTCAGCTCCCAACATGTTCCATTATACCACTGCATTAGATGGCCAGAATTCCTCTGATTTGTTCTTTTTATTTTATTTTATTTTTTATTTAAATTCAATTAACATATAGTGTATTATTAGTTTCAGAGGTAGAGTTCAGTGATTCATCAGTCTTATGTAACACCCAGTGCTCATTCTATCACATGCCCTCCTTAATGTCCATCACCTAGTTACCCCATCCCTCCATACACCTCCCCTCCAGCAACCCTCAGTTTCCTGTGATTAAGAGTCCCTTATGGTTTGTCTCCCTCTCTGATTTTGTCTTGTTTTATTTTTCCCCTCCCTTCCCCTATGATCCTCTGTTTTGTTTCTTCAGTTCCACATGAGTGAGATCATACGATAATTGTCTTTCTCTGGTTGACTTATTTTGCTTAGCATAATACCGTCTAGTCCCATCCACGTTGTTACAAATGGCAAGATTTCATTTTTTTGATGGCCTAGTAGTATTCCATATATACTGTATATGTATACTATATATGGTTTGTATATATTACTATATACACACACACACACACACATATATATATATACACACACACACATATACACACACCACATCTTCTTAATCCATTCATCTGTCGATGGACATCTGGACTCTTTCCATAGTTTGGCTGTTGTGGACATTGCTGCTATAAACATTGGGGTGCAAGTTCTTATTTATTCTTATTAACTAGTTTACTGGGTGATTTATAGTCTCACCCATTTTAAGATTACTCAGCCCTCCAAACCTGATTAGTCTGTTCACACTTGAATTAACAGTCACTGAAGAGCCATCACTGTAACTAATAATTCCAGATGTATTAATAGGACTAAGTAGTAAGCACAAGTATTGTCAAAACATAAAATCTTGGTAAAAAAAAAAAAAAACAAGAAAAATCCCCAGCATTATTCTTAGTCGGGTTTCTTTCTTCCCCTAAGATGATTTTATTAATATAAATATGGCTGTTCCAACACATTACTGTATTAGTCATTTAGTTGTGGTTATGATTCAGTGAGGCCATTTTTTAAGCACTTCTTCTTTATACTATTCCTCTGTCACTTAAGTGAATCATAGCCTGGAATAGTTTCTACTATTTAGTTTTTAAAGTAGATAAAACCTGCCAAGATCAAAACCTTCCCCTTCCTGAAAACATGAGCATTTAGCATCATACTTTAGAATATTGATTATAATTCAAAATAAATGTATAGCTATAGAAAACTTAATTGAAATTATGGGCAGTCTCAGTTTTAAAAAAATTTCTAGTGCCTGTTAGCTTGGTTATGTAACAAACTGATACCACAAAACTTAGTGACTTGAAACAACAGTGATTTGTTTATCATGATTCTGTTCGTCAGCTGGGTAGTTCTGGTCTGGTCTGGCTTGGCTGACCTTTCCTGGGCTTGCTCCTCTGTAATCAGCCAGTTGGTAGACTAGCATCTAGATGACCTGGGATAGCTACACTCACAAGTCTTAGAGTCACCAGGTCAAGTGTCTGTGATCATCCAGCAGGCTGGCTTGGTCTTCGTTACATGGTGGTTGTTGCAGGATTCCCAACAGCACGAGAGCAAGTCCAGTGCTTAAGTATTTTTAAGCATGGTGTCCTGTTGGCCTCGGCCAGTCATTTTGCTAGATTCAAGGAAGGGTGAAATAGACTCCCATTTCCCAATGCGAGGGCCTGAAGTGCCCCATTGTGAGGCCATGGATGCAGCAGAGAAGGCAAGAATGTAGCCATCTATATGATTTACCACAGTAGTAATTGGGATTAGCCAGAGATCACTTTTTAGTCTGTTTTAAAGTGATGTCTGATTTGAGAAAATTTCTTTTTCTTTTTAATATGAAGAATTGTCAAATATTAACAAAAGTGAAATATGTACTTTGGGGAGGAAAAAGATATCTTAAAATTTGGTTCACTTTTCTCATGTAGATAAATCCTTGAAATCACTTGCCTTATAAGGAACTTTCATAAATTTGAAATGGTGGGATTTCTGAAAAGGAGTACTGTATCTGTGTTGTCATTTGGTAATCTGTTTCCTGCTGAACATAGAACAGCTCTCCTCAGGTTGTCCTCCCAAAGGAGAATGATCCTCTGAGGAACTGATTCTTCCTCACATGAAATAGCTTATTTTTCTAAGTAATTTGATAGTTCTTTCCTAGTCTTCTGTTTTTTCATATAAAAGAATGGCATTTGGAATAAGAGGACCAGAGGAGAGAAGTGGAAGGTAGTCAGACCAATGGTTAATGGTATGAGCTTTGGAATTAGGCTGCCTGAACTTGTTAATTCATTAATTTGTTCATTTGTTACTTTACGCATTTACTCATTAACTACATACCAAGTGCTTAGGATCTGACAAACATTGTTGTAAGCACTGGGAATGTAGCAGCACCAGGGCCCAGCAGCTAACTATTGTTGTGATCCGGGAAGAGTTATTTATCTACAACTTAACTGTTCTCATTTCACTGATAAGGAATCTAATAGTTATCTGTAGTGAGGGTTAAGATTATCCTGAAAGTGTCTGTACTGTTTAGTTCATATTAACTACTCAGTAAAGGTTTGTTTCTGTTGCAGTCATTAGCTTTCTAGTTTTGTGCTTCTTAAACCCTATGTGCAGTCACATCACCTCAGGATCTTGATAACCTGCAGATCTGGATTCAGTAGGTCCAGTGTCACTGCTACCAGCTATAAAGGCCCTAGAGCCTGCATTTCTAAGAGGCACTTGGGTGATGATGATACTCCTGCCTGAGAATTGCATTTTGAATGGCAAGGCTCTGGTCCATTGTACTTACTTGAGTCCAGCCAGAGTTTTAGGTTTATAGCCTTTTTGCCAGTGGTAATTATACTTTTGACAGTAATTTAATGATAAATATTCATAGATTATGTCTGCAGAGGTTTTTTAGCAAAAGCCTGGGTTTTATACATGTTTGTTCCTACCTAACATGGTAAAGTTATATACTCTTTGAAGGAGAGGACCAATTTATGAGATGCTCCCAGTTCTACCGTCTTCTTGGAGCAGATTGATGATAGCTAGGACTGCCTGGGGGGCTGGTTGCATTCCCCCACCTGGATAAATGATAAGAAAAGAATTTCTTCGAAACACCTGCACTTAGTATAATGGTGATATTTGATAGTACATGGTGATATTTGAATTATTCTTTCTTGGTCATAAACACCTGCTGGCTTGTGAGGAGACTGAAAATCCTTAGCATTTATAAGCATCTTAGAAATGATGTAATGCACCAGGGTTTTTTACTGCAGAGAATGGTGATTGGCCATCTGAGAGAAAAGCGTTTGGCATTTTCTATCTCTGAGCAGGTCCAGTTGTCTAGCAAGTAGAATGTTCAGTTATGAACCTGTGTAGCAGATTTATTCCTCCGTGATGTTTTGAAACAGTACGTTTATTTTGAGGGTCTCGCTCTAACCATAGTTTTTTTGGGAGGGCAGTGAAACTACCGAACAAGACGAGGTAAAGTTAGAGTCTAGCGCTGTAGCTGACAGGCACTCACTCTAGCTTCTCAAACTTTTTCTCTTTAAAGGAACTGGCTTACAGAAAGGAGATAGTGAGAGCTGATCTAATTAACAAAAAAGTTGGAATCAGGTATGCTTTGAAAACATTTTTTTGCTGTTGGAGAGAATTCAAGAATGAAATACCCAGGGGCGCCTGGGTGGCTCAGTCGTTAAGCGTCTGCCTTCGGCTCAGGTCATGATCCCAGGGTCCTGGGATCGAGCCCCACATGGGGCTCCCTGCTCGGCGGGAAGCCTGCGTCTCCCTCTCCCACTCCCCCTGCCTGTGTTCCCTCTCTCGCTGTGTCTCTCTCTGTCAAATAAATAAAATCTTTAAAAAAAAAAAAAAGAATGAAGTACCCACAAGACTTTAATTTTTCCTGAAAGAATGCTTATGCTTAGAGAGGGTTTTGATATCTTTTCAGAGTAAGTAAGTGATTGTAAATCATCTGTTATGATGTCTGGTGTCTCATGGAACTCAGAAAGGAAGGTGATATTTCAGATAGTAGAATATCTTAAAATATAAGCATGTTTTAAGTACTCCAGTGAAGTTTATGGATTGTACACTCCTGTTTCAGAGAAACTCCAGAAAATATTGCCAAGCTTCTAACGAGGATGTGTTTAAAGTCAGAAGTAATAGGTGATGGGAATCAGATTGAGATTGAAATCCCACCGACCAGAGCTGACATTATCCATGCATGTGATATTGTAGAAGATGCAGCTATTGCCTATGGATATAACAACATTCAGATGACTCTCCCGAAAACCTACACCATAGCTAATCAAGTAAGATTGCACCCTTAAATACTCCTTGTTGTTAGAAACTGATTATTGAATGCCAGGAAGGCATTCGAGAAAAACAGCACATAGGAGTTAAGTAGTATTTGGACATGCTGTGCTATGAGAGGCATTCGCTATGGAGAGGATGCAAAACAGATGCCCAGTGGATTAGAGTAAGTTCAAAACCTGTGATGACTAGTAGTTGAAGAAAGACAGGTTTTGAGTTTGGAGCCCTTTTGAATCTTGAACTGGGAGATTCATTTTTTCAACCTGGCCTGAAGGCAGAAGAAGTTCAGTGTGGGAGAGGTGGGGTGGGAGGTTTGTTCATCTGTGTAGGAGTATTGGGGTAGTGAGGCAGTGGGGAGGGGGCAGGGAGTCAAGTGGTGGTACCGGCAGTATTAGTAAGGATGGAAGGGGGTTTGCCTTTTCATGACCTGTATAAAACTTTTGTTGTAGGAAATTTTATTGAGGTGGAATAAAGTTAAATATCTTTTTTTTCAGTTTCCTCTTAATAAGCTCACAGAACTCCTAAGACATGACATGGCAGCTGCTGGATTCACGGAAGTGCTTACCTTTGCTCTGGTATGTCTCCTGTGCTTTCTGTGCAGCTGATGGTTGACACTGAATCTCTGAAGTTTTGTACTCTGATTCCTTACATGAATTTATAAAATCTAGGCTGCTAAAATTTCCAGGTTCTAGAAGAATAACTTTTTTTACTTGAGATTGTATAATTTCTAGTAAAAACATGTTTCTTTTTTGTCACAGAAAATCATGAAGGACAAAAGTCTTAAATGACAGATAACAATGTATTTTGTACTTTTATGGAAGTGTTGAGGGTTGAATTCACAACGAATTTCATAACCAAATTGATTTAGAATTTTTAGTCTTAATTTGGTTATGTCTGTGCCCACTAGATGCCGCCCTAGTTAAGGATTTGTGGACTGTTCCACATTAAACTTCTTTGTCTTTGAACATGTTCACAACATTTGCTTTGAGTTGGAAAGCTGACATAAAAGGCCTGAATCAGGAAATGAATTTTATTACAAAATAGAAGGAAATGCCCTTCCCCCACCAGATTGAAAAGAATAAAACATCTATGCCGTTCATAGTTTCCTCTTCTCTTGTTGAGCATTTGTGTGATGCCTACAGTGTGTAGTTCTGGAGTCTTCACGTAGATATCAGCTTAATGATGGAGGGCAAAAACCAAAACCAAACAAAAACAAACGACTTCATTTTCTCCCCCCAACTCAACTCCAGACAGACTTCTCCATCTTATATTTACAGAGAGTGCAGTAGTGGGGGTTCCATTACTACCAGTTTGTGGGGAGAGGGTGGTCGGAAAGGAGATGCAGCCCCTCTCCCTTTATTGAGCATTTGTCATTCATAGGATGCTAACCTGGGAAGGGACTTTACAGATTTTCTAGTTCAGCATTGTCACTGTTTCTGATTCAGGAGTCCTTTATTCCGCATTTACAGAACATCTGTTGTATGCCAGGCACTGTAAGAATGAAGAGGCCTGAGGTCAACAGGACAAGTACCTAACGAAGTGTATACAGACAGGAGAACCAGGACCAGAATCCTAGCCTTTTGGCTTTTAGAGCAGTGCTTTTCTGTTGTCTCGGCCCGTGTATGCTCGGTTTGTAGTACAGGTCATTCATATATGCATATACACTTACACAGTTGTGAACATTAACGAAATGCAAAAAGTAGCATTGAGAAACGTATTTCATTTTTAAAAATTAAGTGGCATGGGATTGATCTGAAACGATTCAACCTGTACAGAACCATGTAGAGTAAACCGTTCCCCTGCTTCCCTTCAGATTTCAACCCTATTTTCCTCCCCAGAATTAACCGAGGTTCAGACTTTGGCCTGTGAATTTCCCTGCCCTTTTATAGAAGTAGTGAGTTTTGCTCTTGTAACAGTGTGTAGCCCCATGTGTCTCAGGAGAGCACATACTCTGCCCAACCAGGGCTGCTCTGCAGGGAGAGTTTATCCTGTTGGTGCAGGCCTTTCTGCCTGTGATTCCTGCTCCGCGCCGCGCTCTGAAGTAGGTGTCCCAGTCTTACGTGGCAGTAACTTGTCCCATTCCATACAGCCGGTCGGCTGTGGGCCGGGCATTCCAGCCCAGGCCTGTGACGGAACTGTCCACCAGGAGTGCCAGAAACAGTCTGTTCAGCTGTCCCAAGTCACTTCAACACATTATCACTGGGGGAGGGGAAGGAGTGAGGTGCTAGAGTTTCAAATATGTAATGACAGTTTTCTAATAGGAATTTCAGCGTCAGAGGTGTTTATGTGACATAATTAGCAAACCTAAGTATCTCTGTGCCTTACATCTAGTTTTGCATGAGAGAAACAGAGCCTTTTCTAAAACCTAGCCCTTGATTTTCCGAATACAAGTAATTGTTATCTCATCATTATGATTTTTACTATGTCTGCATACTAGTTGTACTAAGGTTAAAGTAGATAGTTTTAAAAGTGAGTTAATTTAAAATATTACAAGAATATTCATAAAAATCATGAGCTTCATTTACTTATATTTTTCTAACACTTTAAACACATTAACACTGAAAAAGATATTTAAAAAAATTTTAGCTACTGCCACTTCAGGTTGCCTTGATTTAAAACTGCTTCTAATTTCTGTCCCGTATCCTCCATTGTCATGATGAAGTACAAGGCCACTTAGATACCTCCGCTGCCATGTGTTTGTGGAACAACCTTTCTTACACATACACACACACACAGTACTAGTTCTGTTTGACAGTTGATTGCATTATTTAAATTGCATTTCCTAATTAATCACATTATATCTTGTTATAAAAACTTCTCGTGCTGAGAAGAAATTCTGGTTATTTCCAGTGTGCCTGCCACCATTCTCTGCCTCTGCAGACATTACAGATCAGGGAGCTCTTTTGTGCTCTGCTTGAATGTGGCTTTGGTATCCTTCCCAGGAGAGCATGGCAAGAATCATTAGAGCTGGCATTGACATAAAACCTAAACCCATTTGTTTGTGCGTGTGTGTGTGTGTTACTCTAAGAAATACAGACTAGTCCTTGAAGACCACTTTGTAAAATAGTGTAGTAAGCAACGTCACCTAATGTTGGAAAATCGTTCAGTAAACTGATGGCCCATCAGTTTTCATGTTAAGTTTTAAACTCCTTTGCAACAGTTAGCATTAATATATGTGATAAGTTTAGTACTTATTAATCATCATTGTTAATATTTTTTTGAGCACTTAGTTTGTGGCAGGTACTTTATTTGCATTATCTTGTTAACTCATTTATTAGATGTGGTGCATCTAATAGTTTTATTTTCATAACTTCTGTCGGTCATCCTGGTTTTTGAGTATGACAGGTATCTTTCTCTCTTTGGAGGGTGAGTGCTTAGAAGTTTATTGCTCGGAGCTTTATCAAGCACCTATGCACAGAAGTTAAATGATCAAGTAGAAAGAACATTGGGCAGAATTCAGGCCACTTGAATTCTGCTCTTAGTCTTACCATTCTACCACAAGTCAGTATGGATTTAGCAGGGATTATAACGGTAATCAAAGCCATAGGCACACTTAGCGGGGAGAGCAAATTTGACAGGAGTCATTAGGAATATTTTTAAGGAAGCGGTAGAACTGTCATTAAATTAGAGCCTTGAGGGATGGGAGCAGGTAGGGTGGGGAAGGCATTTCGTAAAAGAAAGGAAGAGTGTAAGATTCAGGGAATGGGCAGCTAATTGTAAGAGACTACACTGGTAAGGTAAATGGGAGACTAGCTTAGGAAGGGCCCAAATACAGTACCACCATCAACATGTGAAAAACTTACTTTGCCTCTGTATCATAGATAGAATTCCTTGTAAGAGAATTGTTAACGTTAAATTGTATCTGCTTTGGCCCTGAGTTAGTTGATATATTTATTATTTTTAACTTCTTTATATAGAGAACCTACATTGCTATGCGACCATAAGTTGACTTACAACATTAAATACTTTGTATATTAAGTTTAGTCATTGTTTTTCTTTCTTTATTTTGCATGTACTTCTTTAGTGCTCCCAAGAAGATATTGCTGATAAACTTGGTTTGGACATCTCTGCAACAGAGGCAGTCCACATAAGTAATCCTAAAACAGCTGAATTTCAGGTGAGAATTTTAAGTAGGTAAGAATTTAGATAAATACTGAGAGGCAGTACATAAGTTATACTTAAGATGACAAAATCTTAGCACTTTTTAAAAAATCTCTTCTTGGATAAGATTATAGTTGGTTCTGGGATGCCTGGGTGGCTCAGTCGGTTAAGGGTTTGCCTTCGGCTCAGATCATGATCCAGGGGTCCTGGGATCCGAGTCCAGCATCAGGCTCCCTGATCAGCAGGGAGCCTGCTTCTCCCGCTGCCTGCTGCTCTCCCTGCTTGTACTCTCTCAAAAAACTTAAAAAAAACACCAAAAAAACTTAAAAAAAAAAAGATTATAGTTGGTTCTTAACATAACTTTGTTGATGAATTTTTTTTATTAGAGATAAGATTCATTAGACCGTGCGGGGGGGAGGGGCAGAAATTTTATTACAGAGCACGCGTGCGCAAGCGAGAAAGAGCAAGAATTGGGGCAGGGGCAGAGGGAGAAGGACAAGCAGAGTCCATGCTGAACAGGGAGCCTGACTAGGGCTTGATCCCAGGACCCCGGATCATGACCTGAGCTGAAACCAAGAGTTGGATGTTTAACTGACTGCGCCACCCAGGCGCCCCTTGTTGACGAATTCTTAACACTTTTTAGTCTTTTCTTGATTGGCCTACAGTTGTGTTTTGCTTGCTTTGCTTTCCCAGTCTTGTCTGAACTTTCCGTTTCATTCACTTCAAATCAGTTGACTTTAATACTATTTTCAGATTTCATCTTTTCTACCCATTTTGTAATAAATGAGTCAGCAACTGTTCCCAGTACCTCCATTAAGTCACTCACTCTGAAAGTAGTTGTTACATCAGTTCTTGACTATGCTGCCTTCATTTTTTTCATGGTAATCCTCTAGTTCAATGGCAGTTTCACATAGAGTTCAGGAATATTTCAGTGAGAATACTATCTTAGTAAATGTTATCTTCATTTATTAATGACTTCAGACCATCTCCTCTCTTTCTTACTGGTCAGTTCTCATTCTGTTTTTCTTGCACATGCAATTCTTTATGATTTTCTTCAACCCTGGCTTAGAATCAACCCTGGAATCTTAGAATTGGGAGGAAATGCTTTCAAGAAAATTAATGCTATTATAATATGTGAACTCTGTGACTTGAGATTGTTTCTGTGAATCTTGATTTTCATTATCTGTAAAACTATGGGAGGGAGTCTTAAATTCTAAAAAGTTTTGAAGTTCTAAAAATGTTAAAATTTGGATTTTTTTAAAGTTAGATTTAATCTGTACCACTAATGTGGTAGATTAGGGCCAGACTGCTATTTAAAGAACTAACTGGTAATAATATTCATCAAGTACATAAATTGTTTCTCTCTATTCAGTGTCAGAACTTTGAAGAATTCTTATGCCAATTGGAAGGATTGTGATAAGTTCCACTAGCTTTTCTACTGTTCTTAAAAGATGCCCATGGTGTTCTTTTCAGTGAGAGACACTCAAATTCATTTGGGTAGAGGGATTTTTCAGTAAATCTTACTGGACTTTTATTTGAGTTTATTCTAAATTTTCCTTTTTCTCCCAGTTTCATTTATCAAGCTTGATAGATTTCTTAAGATGTGGTAATGTTCTGTAGGGTTTGCATCCTGTTTTCTCTATTTTATCTAAGTGGGAGGAAAATCAGAAACACATTAAATATCACTGTATATACCTGTGGTTTAGCACACTTTCAGAATCAGTATTTCTGCATGAAATACATTAGATGAGTCCATCTTTTAGTCAGGCCAGATTCTATATTTTACTCCTGCTTTACCAGTAGAAATGTCCTACCAACACTAATGTGGCTAACAGGTTTCTGTTTATTTATGGTTAAATGTAAAGTTATTTATGGTCTTGTAACTCAGTTTATTGTTTAAGCCCATTCTTTTTCTTGGATAATTCTTAATTTTGGACTGTTTTCTAACTGTAGATGTGTTAGAGAATGGATAAAAGAAGAAAAATGTTAGTTAAAACATGTAAATTTTATAAACAAAATTACAGAATACTACCACATTTCCCCAGATTAACAATAGTATTCCTTAATATTTTTAAATGTCCAGTCATTGTGGAAATTTTCTCATTTGTCTCAATTTTTTTAATAGTTTGTATGAACTTCATGTCAAAGTCGATGTGCTTCTTACGTCTCTTTTAATCTACAGATTGCCCCTCTGTCCATCTCTGTCTCTCTTCCTTCGCTTTTTTCATTGAAGAAACTGTGTCCTTTGTTCTATAGAGTTCTCACAGTTAGGATTTTGTTAAATACATTCCAGTAGTCCCTTATATTTCTAGTAAATTGGTAGGTAGATCTAGAAGCTTGATTTGGAGTCAGGTTTAATTTTTTGTATTGCTGTGAATTTTTAAGCAAATAAGGCTGATCTATAAAATGGGGAAGAAAAAAAACCCACTGGGAAAAGCTATTTACAAAGGTAGGTAGTTTATATTCTGGTAAGTTAAGCTTTCTTTTAACATTGTACTTTCATTTCTATGAATGGTTTGGGCACTCTCTCTCCAGTTGTGAAAGTGAGCGATATTTACAAAAGCACGGAGTTGAGGGCTACTAGCAGCAGGTGGCAGAGTGAACGTGACTGGAAAGGTTTTCTCTTTCCCTCAACACACATTCTACCAGCAAGTCTTCATAGGGGCTTCCTGTTAATGCCCGTAGGATCTTGGAGGGGCTGCCATTTTAGCCAGGATGGTCAGGGCAGGCCTCTGTGGGCCAGAGCAGAGAGCTGAAGAAAGTAAGACAGCCACATGTGAATCCAGAGGAAGAATGTATGCGGTAGAGGAAGAGAGGTGGCTCAGAGGCCTGAGCCAGAATGCTGCTGGGGGGTGTCCTGAAACCCAGGAAGCCTGGGGAGCAGCAGGCATGGAGGGTAGAGAGGAGGCCAGGGCCAGATTCACATAGGACCCCATGCAAGGCATGGAGTTTATTCAAAATCTGATGGAAACCTGTTAGATTTTTGAGCAGGGGAATTTCATGATCTGATGGAGAACAGGCCGTAGGCAGCAGGAGAGGAAGCAGAGAAACCAGCTTAAGTATGGGTCAAAGGTAGTGGTGCTGGTATCTGCTGCGAGCCCTGGATCTTAACGATGATGCCCTACCACTGCTCATAAAACTCGAAACATGCTGTGTTGAAACCTAACCTATCTCATATAGCTTGGAATGAGAGATTTGAGACAGACATAGGGAAGTTGTTTTTTGTTGTTTGTTTTTATTTTTATTTATTTTTTTCTTTTCCTAAAGATTTTATTTATTTATTTGACAGAGAGAGACACAGCAAGAGAGGGAACACAAGCAGGGGGAGTGGGAGAGGGAGAAGCAAGCTCCCCGTTGAGCAGGGAGCCCAACGCGGGGCTCGATCCCAGCATCCTGGGATCAGGACCCGAGCCGAAGGCAGACGCTTAACGACTGAGCCACCCAGGCGCCCCTGTTGTTTGTTTTTAGAACTAGGATGTATGTTTGTATTTCTTTGGCCACTAAGCTGAAAACTATAGTCACAGCTTGCCCGTAGCAGCTTCATAATTTTTTTAGTGCTTACATATTTGTGTTCTGTTTTCTCATTGTTGTGATATTTTAATTGCATTTACATTTTCCCTAGTCTTGGTTTTTAAGAATTCGATTAGTTCATATTTAATCTATTTAAATATTTGCATTTCTTGTAATCTCCTTCATTTACTTTATAAAATAAAACAGGATATTAAAATTTGCATATTTGCAATCTTAGAAGCTAATTTTAGTTTTAAAAATAATAGAATAACTAATCCTAGATACAGGCATTGTATTTATATTTGTTTCTCAATTTTTGATCAGATTTTATGATTTTTCACTTTCTAAGTTTGGGAGCCAGAATATTTTCAGTTTTTGTTTTGGAATTGATAATTAAAGATGATTTGAACATTTACACATTGCATTTTTCAGAAGAGTCTTACTACTGTGAAGCTGTTGAGTTCTTTTGGCCTTGTCTTATAACCAAGTCTGTTTGGGTTCTTATTTGGTCAGTGCAATTTCATGTTTTCTCCTGTAGGTGGCACGCACTACCCTTCTTCCTGGCCTCCTAAAGACCATAGCTGCGAATCGGAAGATGCCCCTTCCTCTGAAACTGTTTGAAATCTCTGACATCGTAGTAAAAGATTCTAGCAGAGGTAAGAATGAGTCATCTTTGATTTGTACACTTACAGCATTTTATTATGAGAATCTCAGCTCTGTATAAAAGTGGACAGTATGACCACCCCTGTGAATCCAGCACCCGCCTTCAGCAGTTATCAGCACATGGCACTCCCCCATGTTAGTTTGATGTAATTCTGAGACATCCTACCATTTGACCAGCAAACACTTTAGCATGTATTTCTAAAAGGTATATATATATCTAAAAGATAAAAGATACCACTTTTGTTTTTGTAAAAATAACCCAACACTATTTTATCATCAAACATCCAGCTAGTGTTTACATTTTCCTAATTGTTTTATAAATTTAGTTTTCATGATTGATTGATATGAATCCATCCAAGCAATATATTCAGATATTTGGTTGCTCTCTCTTATTTCTTTTAGTAGAAGGCAAATCGTAAAGAACTTAACATTTATGAAGAACCCTGTTAAAACCTCAGCTTGAAAAGTACTGTGGAACATTTTTTTTTTAATCTTGTGATATATGTGCATATCATTTTAAGGTACTTTGATGTCTTGTCATTCTAGTTTAGCATTTAGCTATTCATCACTCTTGTATTAGTCATTATAAATGTGTTTGACCAGTTTTTGCCTCGAGAATAGGCTGGACTTGTTAGTATAGTTGCCTGGTCCACCATTTGGAACTCAGAGGTTATTTAATAAACATATATTTAGGTGGTACTTAAACCTGATTGCCAAGGATGTCTGTCTTATTCAAACTTCTGTCTTCAGACTTAGACAACAAGTCTGTTTGGAGCTGCATATGAGGTCACTTCTTGGTAGCAGGGCCATCAAATGACTGAATTCCTGGTGGTATTTCTCTGGTTCTCTGAATTTGACAGTTCCAGTCCTAACAATGTTTATTCAGGAGTTTTACTCCAGACTGCGAAACTCAGAGTGTGTTCTTCTGAATCACTTGACAACAGCAAAGGCCTTTTCCTCAGTTACTCCTGAAGAGGATAATATGGCATTATTCTGACTATCCAGAGTAGTCAAGAACTATTGACTGTAAATTAACCTGTCTTAGGAAATAGATATTATAGAGGCATGTCCACTTGACTGTATATGGACTTCCATAGCAAGCTTTGCAGCCAAAGCTGGATTCCATCTGCTCTCCACTGTGCAGCCTTGTGTTCAATTAACAGCATCAGCTTGCATTTGTATAGTACTTTATACTTTTGAAATTTTAAAAAAAATATACCTTTTCTATTGTGATTGTTAATCTATGACTTTGAGGCAGATGGGACCAAAAATATTGTCCCCACTTAATATGTAGGAAAACTAAGACAGAAAAGTAGTAATTTGCCCAAGGCTGCATAAATTTTGGACTTAGAACTAGGGCCAGAATTTGGTCTCTGTGCATACATCCTTAGAGAATAAAAGTTTAGTTTAATATCAGTCTATGTAGAATTTTCTTTGGGTGGTCAATCTGTGGTAGGAATCAGAAAGCATTTTCACTGCCAGCAATAAGTAGTTCTGAGGGTTCTTGTGCCTCAAATCCTCCATTGGTACAGATACCTAAGAATTTGTTACGATTTTAATGTCAGATTTTTGCTGTTAACTTTGACTCCTTTCCTTTCATCTTAGCTCTTTGAATTGTCGGTTTTGATCCTTGGTGATCCAAACATTTACAAATACAGGATTAGGTTAATTATACCAAGTTTCCTCAAAAGTTTTATATATTTGGGTGTTCCTAAGTTGGGGGCATAAAGATTTACAATTTTTAGATCTTCTTGTTGGATAGACACCTATACTATGATATGGCACCTTCTTCAGCTCTTGTTTACACTCTGTGGCTTAAAATCTAGTTTGGTGTTGGGGCGCCTGGGTGGCTCAGTTGGTTGGGTGACTGCCTTCGGCTCAGGTCATGATCCTGGGGTCCCGGGATCGAGTCCCGCATCGGGCTCCCTGCTCAGCGGGGAGCCTGCTTCTCGCTCTGACCCTCCTCCCTCTCATGCTCTCTGTCTCTCACTGTCTCTCTCGCAAATAAATAAAATCTTAAAAAAAAAAAAAAATTAAAAAAAAAAATCTAGTTTGGTGTAAGTAAGTATGGCTACTCCGGCTTGCTTTTGTGATGTCCATTAGCATGTTAAATAGTTCTTCATCCCCTCCCTTTGAATCTGTTTTTTTTAGGTATAAAATGAGTCTTAAGTTTTCTCAAAAGTTTTATAATACTATTTCAGCAGTAGGCCTCCTCCCTAATGGTAAGGACTCCCTGCAGGGCTCTGCAGGGCTGGGCATGCTTGCAAGCAAGCAGCTCAGAGTCTGGAGGGTGAGGAGCTGTGGGGTTCCCCACAATTGCCACAGGAAATTTTCACTGTAAGCATGGAGCACTTGACTGTATTGCAGTCCTTGTTAGGGATATCTTCACTGTTTTTTCTTTCATGTGTCTTTTGAAAAGGCCCAGACATAGACTCCACTCTGCCCCAAGGCCCATACTTGGAGATAGCCTCGCCTGTTGAGAGCAAGCTCTTGTGCAGTACTAGGCTGTAGACCATCATTTAATAAATCACCCTGGTGATAACCCCAGAAAGCCAGTCCTATACTTTTTAATTCAGATTGGGATTTCTGCTGCACTTTGTTTCATCAGAAAGAATAGTTTTCATCTCTGTAGCAGACCTCTCTTATTTGGGTGTTTAGTTGTGATTATTTTGCTGTTTTCCCTATGGGAACATTTTTATCTGACCCTACTTTTGCCTGTTGTCTTGCACTTATGGTTTATTTTCTTCCAAATTTTCTGTCCCATCAATGGGATTTGAGGAATGAGAAGAGGTGAGTGTGCTCAATAAGTTTACCATCTTGAAAATCTAAGTTTGCTTCGGAGTGGGTTTTCTCTTTAGTTAGGCCTGGATTTTATGTCCTAACAAGTAGCTTTTCTGATGGATTATTCTACATATGTTCAAGTGGACTCCCTACTTGGCGTTTGGTATACATAGAGGGTTCTATAGGAAAGGCAGTGTAGCACCGTGGATTCAAGACTGTATAGCCAGAGTAGTTTTGAGTCATGGTTCTGCCACTTATGAGCTGCTGAACTTTGGGCAATTTATGTAATCTCTCTGTGCCTGTTTTCTCATCTGTTGCAATGGGGATGACCATAGCACTTACTAGATTTTTGGTAAGGATTAAATGAAATTGCATTTTGAAAAGTTCGAGCCACGTAATCACTGTTTGGTGTCTGCTCTTACCGTTAGAGTATTAGTAGTCCCTAAGGCCAGATGTGTAACATCCCGGTCTATGGTAATTTTCTGTGGGAATGACTTGGAAACTTTTGGCTATTAAAGGGTTAATGTCACCTTGCTGACACTGAAGATGAGGCACTTGGGGCTCATTTTTATCCTAACTTGATTTAATTGGCTTTTCTTTTGTTGTGCACTATCTTTTTTAGGGTATGAAAACCAAAAAGTACTGATGGGGAAATATACTGAAAAACAGGAATGTGGTTTTTGTTGTTGTTGTTTTATTTTGTTTTTCAGGAATGTTGTGTTTTCAGTAATTCATCACCCACTTTTCTTCAATGAATTGAGCACAAATGTTTTTACTGCCTTTTAAGCCAGTAAGCATTTTTCTATTGGATTTATATTAGCCATTTCCTCCTAAATCTTCAAACTGTTTTTGAAAAAGAAAAATCTAGACCATTAAAAGTGAAATGGTAGAGGAGTTTTCCAGTAATGTGTAACATCCTAGATTTTCATTAGTGGGGGCCATACCCAAAGTACTGGTTCAGAAGGGGCAGAGATGTGTGCAAGAGTGAGCAAGACAGTCTCATTCATTGCACTGGTAGAAAAGTCTTTTTGAGTTCCTTTCCTTTGCTAGGGTCTGCTTGTAATATGAGAGAGACAGTTTCCAGTCTTGAGGGAGACTCACTGGTGAGCAGATTTTTATAGGTAATACTCCAAGGGAGCGCGCAAGGGGCCCTGATAGCACAGAGAAGGAGTGACAATTGCCACTGACTTGTTTTCTAACATTAAGGAACACCCCGACTCGGCCTCCTGTCAGTTTTGTGTAGGCAAGCGTATCTTCCACAATGGAAATGAAAAAGGAATCTGCTGGATTTCAGTATGCCTCCCACAAATTTTGTTTGACTTACATTCCTGTAAGAGTAAATGAAAGCCTACTAGCCCCTGTTTTTATGCTTGACCTCATTGGACAGTTTTTTATGCTCTTGTGGACCTTTTGACTGGCTGTCCATGTTGTGAGACCGTCAGGCCCACTGCCTGTTTAGTGACTAAGTCAGGCACACTTCTCAGATAGTAAGACTTCCACTCGGAGTCCAGCACATTCCGGTTCTTTAAGGCTGAGCCAATCACTGCATTTATTGAGCTGTAAGATCCAAAGTTGCTGCCGCACTGTTAAAAATTAGTCATGAGTCCAGCATCTAAGCTGATTTGTCCCTTTTGGGCAGAGTGGCATGTGTCTTTGGAACGAGAAGTTAAATGCAGACTCTGCTGTGGGGTACATTTTCAGCTTTATGGCGGAAGTCAGTAGAAGCAGCCCTGGAGCTATCAAATCAGGCTGCTGTGTGAGTTCTTGATTGGTTTCAGTTGTTCCTACTTTCGTTCAATGTCAAGAATAACTAAACTGTAAACAAAATAGTAAATTACTGTAGAGGAGCAAAGGACCCTACTTGTAAATTGCTAATCTTTGTGCCCAGAAAAGCAACTGTATTTTGCAAAGGCCAACATTTGGGCTTTTTATTAAAAGCACATTGAATTCTGCCATTACAGTTTATTCCATGATGGTCCCTGAGGCTGCCAGCATGCCTAGAAGCTCACTGAGATGGCAGGACAAAACACATCACCCGGTTGAGTCTTAAAAGTTTAAAAGGAACCATAGCTTAAGAAAGATGACTTAGTTTGGCTTTGTAAAGGGTACTTAGATTTAGCATGATGCAGTCATCCAGTTGTCAGTTTGACATATATCTGTAGAGAATCTTGAAAAATCAAATCATCATGCACTTTAGTTTGAACTAGGCACTTAGAGACTTTTGGGTTTTAATACTATAGTAGATGGAGTAGGTTACAGGCCCTTGACCACTTGGAGGGCTCCAGCTACCTCACTTGCCGTAGCTCACTTCAAGCCTTCACTTCTTGCTCAGACCATTCCTACTTTCTCCAGAGCATTGCTACAGGCCTGGTACAAGCTGCATTTTCTCTGCCTCCCACCCCCAAAGAGTTCTACTAGTTTCTAAAATTTCACACACTTCCTGAAGTTTTTCTTTTTTTAAAGATTTCTTTATTTGAGAGAGAGAGAGAGGGCCCACAAATATGAGCAAGGGGAAGGGCAGAAGGAGAGGGAGAGAATATCTAGCAGGCTCCCCGCTAAGCACAGAGCCCAGTGTGGGGCTGATCCCACAAGCCTGAGATCATGACCTGAGCCTAAATCAAGAGTCAGATGCTTAACCGACTGAGTCACCCGGGCTCCCCTTCCTGTAGCTTTTCTAAATCAGAAGGATCTACTTTTTACCCTGACTTATTTAAATGTGGAAATTCAGAACCTCTTTTAATGTTAATCACAGTATGTAAGATTCTTGTTCCTTTTTCCTCCTTGGGCAGCCACCATAGCTGTGTAGAACATAAATAAGTCACTGCTCTATGATTTGGTTTGTTTTTCCAATTTGCTCTCTGTACCATTCATGGATCTGTCTTGTTTTGTAAACTACTGAATTTAGGGGCCAGATCTTTATAGTTTTTTCTATAATTCTTTGCTTGATAAAGAGCTCAGTAATAGTGTTTTCATTATGAGCTTGTGAAATACTTAAGCTCTGAGAAATTGTCCATTAATTCTGTGGCCATCAAATAATGGGAGATTATCTAGCATCCACATGTGGAATGCAGTTTTCTGAAGAGAGCTTATGTCATCAGTCTGGATTAATTTAATTTTACTACTTCATATTTTTGGCATGTAGAATTTCCAATTAATAATTCAAAAAATATGGGTGTAAGGAACATTGACATTAACAATATTTGAAGTAGCATCATTCTATATAATGGCATCTTAACTGTGAATAACATCATTTTTAATATGGAAAGTTATTTTAGTACATTTGGTTTCACACAGTTAAAATCTGCAAACGTGAGTATAATATGCTCTGTCATGCATTGCATACCGTATTTTTTTAATAGATAAAAATCTATTCCAGGTTTATGTTAACTAAAAGCCAACCCATAAGGTTATAACTTTTTCCCCCATTGAGAAGGTCATAGATTTTTTTTTCCCCCCCTCACATTAATTTCTTGGCTTTCAGCATTACCTTAAAAAAAAAAATCTGTACTTTGGTGTTACAGTACAGAAATTTTAAGGAAAATTTTTCTTAAGTTTCATGTTCATAAAATTTATTTGTACTACTTTTAAGAACTTTATAGATATATATTAAGAGCAGTTGTATTCTTTTCACATTAAAAGAATCATGTATCCAATTTCTCCCTGATCCTACTCTTACAGTTAGTTGCCAGATATTTTCTATGCATATGCAACCATATGTTTTACATTTCTCTGTATAGCCGTAGATACAGAAAAATACTTTCTAATGTTGGGGTGTCTGGGTGGCTCAGTTGGTTAAGCATCTGCCTTCGGCTCAGGTCATGATCCCAGGATCCTGGGATCAAGCCCTGTGTCGGGCTCCCTGCTCAGTGAGGAGTCTGGTTCTACCTCGCCCTCCGCCCCTCCCCCCCCACTTCTGTACTTGCTCTCTCTAATAAATAAAATCTTTACAAAAAATACTTTCTAGTGTTTACACAAATGGGATTATGCTTTAGCTGTCCTATGCTTTATCTTTTCCCTGTGAACACATTCTGTCCATCTCATTCTTTTTAATGGCTGTGTAATATTCCATCGTATGGCTGCATTATAATTCAGACTATTTTGATGAATATTTAGATTGCTACCAGGTTTTTGCTAATATGTCTGTTTTAATGAATATCCTTGTACACTTACACTAATTTGTATTTGTAGAAATAGAATTGGTCAGTCCATAGGTAAGCATATTAAATGCTTGCTGTCTTAAATTCTCTTCCAAAAAGGATTTTTTTTTTTTTTTTAAACAAACTTGCAGCCCTACCACCAGTGTGTAAAGGTTCCTGTTTCACACGTTAGATAGTTTTTAAGGTATAGGTCTTCACAGGATTCTTGTAGCTTTTGTGAATCATTTAATATTACATTGAAATTCTTCAGGAGATACTTAAAATTTGCCACATTAGCTATATAGTCTCTTGGGTACTAATATTAAAGAAATGTATTGGATGGAATGGATTAAAAATTAGGGTGATTCATTTTATTTTCTCAGTCTTGGCCGGACTACTAATCTCATGCTCCATATCAGCCACTGATTACTTTGGAAGCCTTTTTGGTTTTTAGGTAGGCTTTCTCCTAGCATCTATATTTGGGCCTTCAGGTGAATATGAGAATAGAGATGGAGTCATTTTCTCGAAGACTCTGCCCTCTTCCAGGCGGCCCATATATAATAACATAACCTAACACCGTAATTTGCTTCTTATCATTGGTACTTTGGTGAGAGAGGCCCTACACCAAGCAAGAGCCTGTTTGAAAAATTTGAGTTGTAGGCAGTAGTTTTACTTTACTGAGGGACATCATGTACCATTCTTTTTTTCCCTCCTCTTTAAAAAAAAATCATTTTGCATTTTTTTTTCAGCTTATGGAATTGTAGCCACCCCACCCCCCCACCCCCCTTGGGTGGTTTAGATCAGCCTCTCCGGGCAGTACTTTGAAGTCTGCAAAATACACTGGTAATTTAGGCTGACATACTTGGCAGGCCCATTTAAAAAGCAGAATTGTTTGATGGCATGACACAAGAGGTCTGTTAACTGAGTTATAAAGAACTAAGGCATTTCCAACAAACCCTTGTTTTTGGCATGAAATTTAAATAGTTCTTACTTTGTGGCATGCAGTGAGTGAACTTCCTGTGATGTAATGTAGTCCCTCAGTGCAAAATATGAGGAAATGAGAATTTTACTATATCTAGCAGTTTCTCCAAGGACGAATGGGTGGAACTGCATATGTGGTTATTTCCTCCTTTAATTCAGTTCGGCTACAGCAAAGGGAGTATCTTAGCGAGATGGGAGGAAGCAAGTCTAGAGGGAGTGGTAACGCTTGGGAAATGTGGAAAAAAATGGCCAATCAGTGATGGGAGTTGGAGGGGCTGCCTAAATAGCTTAATTCTTACTGTGGGTTTAGTACAAGGCCCTACAAATCTGCGGCTTTTCTTAAAAATATTGCAGAATCGAATCCAGGAATACATAGCTCATTTGTGTATGTGTGTTATGCAAACATCCTGAAACCTTTCTTGAATAGAGTACAATTTAAGTCCTGTATTTTTTATTGTAAGTTCATCATTGTAATTATCAGAATCACTCAACTTGTTCAAAATTCTAAGTCTTTAAACCAGATGTTGCTCCTCTTATCAGAAAGGTAAGTTTTATGTAGTTTGGAGATCAGGAAAGAAGTATTCCAAGGCACAAAGGTTACCAAAATAAAGCTTCCAGTTTATGTTGCTAAGCTGTCTGAATGTTGGCATTACTGTTGGTCTCTTCTCTCCCAGCAAAAATGGAGCAACAAAGTAGTTTGAATACATGTTTGTATATTAAAGTGGAAGCATGTGACCCCAACAAATGGGTACCATATGGCAAAGATACCCAGGAGCAAGTCAGTAATATGAAAGGGATAATTTAGTTCTGTTTCATTTCATTTTTTTCCCTTCAGGGAGTGTGCATGTATACGCGAGCATGTGTGTGTGTTCCTACGGAGAAATCAAGCCCCTCATTTGAGTTTATGCATGTGGTTGGTTTAGTGAGGTTTTATGCCTGCCTGGTTTTAATATTAATCTTTATTCTTACACCTTACATTAGAGCATTTAGACACCAGATTTCCTTATTCTTGCAAGTGGAAACGAGAGAGAGAGTGACAGTGGTACAGAACTCCCTTTCCTACATCAGCGGGCTCTTGTGCTGACTTAGAATGTGGCCCACTGGCTGGGCCTGGTCTTGTGTAATAGCTTTATGTGTGTGTTTACCTCCCTCTCCAGGCTTTGTTCATTTATTCAGAAATTAGTTGTTGAGGGCTTAGTCTGTGCAGGCCCGGAGCTGGCTTTGACCGTATCCCTCCAGGAATACCTAGAGCCGAGGGCCTTGAATGTAGAAGGCACTAAGAAATGTTACAAGGCTTATTTCTCTACATGTGTTCAGTCAGAAGTTTCACTCCGAACACACTTTCCATGAATTACAATATTGTTGAATGCTAGAAACTTTAGTTTAAGGACTTCAAAAATAAAACACTTGAGAATACTAAAATATGTGTCCTATCAAAACCATTTCAAAAATGTACATCTTTGACTATATTAAGTAGGTGTATATCTATCCATAAGTTTGCTCTTATTTGTTTTCATCTAAGTCCTTCAGGGATTTTCTCCTCTAAATCCTTTAGAGAGGGGCACCTGGGTGGCTTGGATGGTTGAGCGTCTGCCTTCGGCTCAGGTCATGATCCCAGGGTCCCTGGGATCGAGCCCCACATCGGGCTCCTGGCTCAGCGGGGAGCCTGCTTCTCCCTCTCCCCCTGCTCATGCTCTCTTTCTCTCTCTCTCTATCTCTAGCTCTATCTCTGTGTCTCAAATGAATAAATAAAATCTTAAAAAAAAAAATCCTTTAGAGACTTAGGGATTTCCAGTGTTTAGTAAAAGAACATGTGTTCTAGAGCCAGATGATACTGGTCCATTTCTGCTTTTATAACTTACTAGCTATGTAATTAATTACAGTTAGCTCTAGCTAGTTGGCTTGACCCTGGGCAAAATCTTTCTGAGCCTTTGTTTCTCCATCTTACTTTTCCTATCCTATTTTATAGGGATGATAAAACTCACTTTACATGATTGTCTTGAAAATTAAATAAGATTATAGATAGAATGATAGGTGCTAAGTACCTAGCACATAGTAGATAATCAGTTGTTAGTTTCACTTTTTGCCCCATTTATGTGCTCCCTTTTATATTACTTTAGTAGTATGGTGTCTTAAAATACCCGTGTTTTATTTGGATATTTGGAAGGTAAAAGACATTTTATATTTTGTCAATGGAAATGGCTATGGGAATAAATCTGTGGGAGAACTTTTGCTCAGCACATGCTAATATAAAGTAGATTATTTTCAGTTCCCCCCAGATACTATTTTGTAATTCTTTCTGTAATTTGAACAGCAAAATGAAGTCCATATTCATTCAGTGTTTGTGTCAGAGCAGTCGTCTCCTTCGGAATTAAAGGGCCACAAGTGTATATATCTGTTAAGATTAAATGCTCACTGTTGAGTTTGAGTTTACCTTTATACCCTATACACTTTTTTTTTGAAAAGGAGTTTTAATAAAGTTTCAGATCTTTGTAACCATAACTACAAGATACAAAACAGGTCTGTCACGACCAAAACCCTCCTGTCACATTTTTCCCCCACATCTAACCCCAGGCAACCACCATCTGTTCTCAGTTGCTATTGTTTTGCCTTTTTCAGAATGTCCAAAAAATGCACTTATATGTAGTCTTTTGAGACTGGCTTCTTTCATTCAGTAGAATGCCCTTGAGATTCATTCAAGATGTCAAGTCTGTTAATAGTTTGTTCCTTTTTGTTGCTGAGTAGTATTCATTCCACTGTGTGGATGAACCACAGTTTGTTTATCCAGTCACCGGCAGGGTTCTTTTGGATTGCTGCATGTCTGTCTTAAAATAGTACATATTGTAAGTTCTGATTTTCAAAGTAGAATAATACATAATAATCAAGGAACAATTGGAAAATAGATGAGACTTGGAAAAAAATGATCTCTGCTCAAATATAACCTCTGTTGACATTTAGGTATATTTCTCTTCAGTCTTTTTCCTGTTTGTAGAGGTTTTTTTTGTTTTTTGGGGTTTTTTTAGCTTATTTTTACATTGGTGTGATTCTTATCTTCCTATTGTAATTGTATTGTAATTGTGAGGAGTATCTGTGTATATG
Organism: Neomonachus schauinslandi; assembly: GCF_002201575.2. NCBI lineage: Eukaryota > Metazoa > Chordata > Mammalia > Carnivora > Phocidae > Neomonachus > Neomonachus schauinslandi. The sequence goes on along the minus strand of NC_058405.1, from coordinate 177,759,365 downwards.
GTTTAAGAAGATTGTAAAGCAAATACTACTGCGGCCATCCAAACTAATAGAATATTGCCAGTATCTTAAACTTCTTGTAAGGCTCTTCCCCATCATATCACTTCTCTTAGAGTAATCACTGTCCTAACTTTTGTGATAGTTATTCCCTTCTTCACTTCACGGTTTCCCAACCTGTGTGTGTTCTTTAAACGATATAATTTAATTTTGACTTTTTTTGAACTTAATGGTCTCTCTCTCTCTTTTTTTCCAATTTACTATAAGTATTTGCTCTAGCTCTTAAGTTTCATAAAGATGCTTTTTAGGCCCATAGTACTTTCTTAAGTAATGGTCACCGTGGCCTTGTGGCCAATTCTTTTATTTTTTCAGATGTAGGTGCAAGAAACTACAGGCATCTCTGTGCTGTTTATTACAACAAGAATCCTGGGTTCGAGATAATCCATGGGCTACTGGATAGAGTCATGCAGTTGCTTAATGTGCCTCCTGGTGAAAAGAAGGGCGGATATGTGATCAAAGCATCAGAAGGTAAGACTGATCGGCCGAATCCAGAGTTAGTGATAATGTCATGAAAAGTCCAGGCCCTATTTTTGATAGTTTTTTCGGTTTGATTGGGGTGGGGAGGTGGGAAATAGAACTTCATTTCATTTAATTGTTAGTATTTTCCAGAAAACATTCCTTTTCCCTGCAGCATCTTAGGAAAATGCTTGTAGAGTCTTCTAGTTTTGCACAAAATACTTCTGTTTCAGCTGAGTGTGGTAGCCCCTAGTTATTGGCACCATCAAGCCCCTAGCCCCATGGTGAGACTTCTGAACTCAGGAGTCCAAACTGGAAGCTGGGAGAACCTAACCTGATGATGTGCACTCAGAAGCTGCCCGTCTGAAGCCTTTACGGCAAAAGAAAAACCTGACAGGTTATCCTGAGAGACTTCACATGTTAATCAAGTCCTAAGGTTGACTGAGGAAGAGTGAGATTCCTCCTGTATGAAAGCCCAAGGGCAGTAAAATGCGTTGGGGAGTTTCAGTTAGGCTAACCAGACGGAGTCTATATACTACTGATGCGCCTGGGTTCTCCTGATGGGAGGCATTCTGGAGTATCCCTGTAGTTTGAATCTGAGTTTGTTTTATTAGACTAGAGATCGAGAAGGAACTTGAAATATTTGACCACTTGTTCCTACTGCTTGCCTGACAATTTTTTATCATTATTTGGCCTCTTAAATTTCTAACAGAACATTCATTTTTTTAAAAAGTGTTATTTGGCAGTTACGTATAGTGGAAGGAAGCAAGGCAGGCCACATGAGCAAAGACGAATATGATGGCATATGTGGCCTAGTGCAGTTTGGTTTGACTATATGGTGAGGAGGAAGCTTAGGACTATATTTAGCATCCTGGATGCTAGAATAAGGGATTTTAGCTAATAGAAAAATAATGAAGGGGTTTTTTTTTTTTTTTTTTTTTTAAAGCAAGTAAGTGAAATAACTTGGATCTGTGAGTCCAAGGGATTAATCTGGCAGCAGTATGGAGGTTGGGTAGCATAGAGAGTAGAGGTAAAGAGGATGGTTGGAAGGTATTGGGGTGTGTACACTGTGATAGAGTATACACTAAACTATAGTAGTGAGGATGTGGACTTCAAACTTGAACTTCAGTGTTGGGCATAGCTATTCCAAGAAGACTGATTTAAGAAACTTCTGAAAGGTAGGAGCGGGGCACCTGGGTGGCTCAGTCGTTAAGCGTCTGCCTTCGGCTCAGGTCATGATCCCAGGGTCCTGGGATCGAGCCCCACATCGGGCTCCTTGCTCAGCGGGAAGCCTGCTTCTCCCTCTCCCACTCCCCCTGCTTGTGTTCCCTCTCTCACTGTCTCTCTCTCTGTCAAAAAAAAAAAAAAAAAAAAAAGGTAGGAGCTACAGCACTTAGCATTTGGAACATTTCATGGTATGTGCCGCTTGGAACTTTTATAATAACAGCTAGTATGTGTTGATCTTTTTAAAAGTCAGATTTTTATAATTCTAAACCTATGGCAGTATTTAAATCCTTTATTATTTTGGTGCTAAAATATGTAGTGTTTCGTACTTAATTTCCCTGATATGTAGGTATCTGTTTTGGTTTGGAGTTGTTTTTTTTTTTTTTAATTAGAAAATGCATTCATAAATTGTAACCTTCTCATGTGGTTGTAAATCTTTATGTTCAGTGTTTTAGACCAAGTTGTTACTATATTTTGATTTAGTATGAGGACAGAGTCAATATTCTGTTCCCTTTTGAATTTATTTAGGCTTTCATAGTAAAATATTCTAATGTTTTAAAGTTTTGACGCCTATGAAATATCCTAGATTTATGAATTTGAAAGGCTTTGATACAACCTCTTTATGTATATGGGTGGCCTGGACCAGTACATATTTCAGTATATCTAAACTGGCTATTTTGGGAAAATAAAACAGGGTATTGACTTCTAGTGTCCGTATCACCAGCATGAGCCACATCTTTTTTTTTTTTTTTAAGTGCTTTCTATAAGAGCCATCAAGCCAAAGAGAATTACTGTCATTCTAAATAATAGTTCCTCATTTCTCGTAGGCATTTCTAAGTCTATTTTGATTAATGACAAACATGGTCTTCTTTTATGGTTAAAGAAATCAACACTTAAAGTAAGTGGTTTGTCAAAGTAAGTCAGTCGCAAAACTGGTATTCATCTAAAATTACACATATATATTATATAGATCATGTAGGTATACATAGATATCTCCTAAGTAAATATGTGTAAACACAGGAATTTGGTAGTTGGAGCGTGTTTAGCTACATCATTTCTACCGATTTACTGTTATTTTGCATATAGCTTTTTCTGCAAAGAGAAGGTCTTGAGAGTATCAAAAAGAATAGAAGCAGATTAAGAGCTACCATTTCCTACCATTCTTGATTATTGACTTGTCTTCTGTTACTCTGGCATATGGTTTACTTTTTAATAATTAAAAATCCCTGGTGGCTTTGCATTTATAATTGAGCTAAGTCTGTTCACCAGAGATTCCTGCTAATGTCAGTTCATTGGCAGTTATACCTAATTTCTTCTGTCTTTTCTAATGAACACCACCGACTTCCTTTTGTGCTGTGCTGTTTGGTGGTAGTGATGAGTGGAACAGAGTTTGATTCCCCTTTGAGAAATGTGGCTCTGTCCATTGTGAGAGAAATCTGGAAGCTCATTTGATCCATTATTGCATCGATCCCAAGGCGTTCTATTGACATTGGATGTAACCTTGTTTAGATGAAGGCAGCAGCTCTCTGCAGCCTTGAGGAGTCTGTGCTGGAGCATGCTTGGCTCATGATTGCGGCCAGACTTAGAAGCCACAGTCGCTTAGTCTTAGAGTTTTCACTTGCTGAGCACCTTTGCATTTAACGTAGTGTGAGATAGAACATGGAGTTGATGATCGAAAAAGGGCAGTTAAGTGGGAGGGAGGAAAAAAACCTTTAACGTTTTAGCAGACTGTAGAGCCTTTGAGGGTTTCAGAAGGGTTCAGCTCAGTGTTTTAATGGCATTTGGTCAGATTATTGCAGCATATATATGCCTTCCTCCCTCCCCCAAGCTTCTTCCCTTTTGTGGTTTGTTGCAAACTAAATTATGTATGTCAGAATGCATTTATCCTTTTCAGAAACCACTTTTGGGCAAGAAAAAAATCTCAACGTTTTTGTGTTTAGGACAGTTTGTGGTTGCTGGGCATATCAGTGGCAAAAATAATTTCTTGTAGGAGGTGGTAGGCTTTGTGTGCAGTTGGCTGCATTGACTTTAGTTTGTAATTTTTCCCCTTTTTAAATTTTTTTTACCGAGTTCAGTTTTGTTTTATTTACAATTCTCCAGAAAACTTCAGTTTAACTTGAGACAAGATCCCTGAGAGAGACAGGTTTTACAGCTTTTAGTTTTGACCATTCTAGTTTTCATGCTGCTCAGAATTCATCTTGTGAAATGAACAATAACCATGTAAATAATATGCACATTTTATCCTGCACCATATGTACCCCTAGTGGTTATTTAGATACCTTCTGTTACAGCAACACCTAATGATCATTGACTTGACCTGTAGGTCATGACCTTTTCCTCTTTTAGGACACCTGTGAAGGCTTTCAGATGCTAAAAAAATACGGGTGAAACTGTGAGGGTTTTCCTAGTCTTCACACTGGTTTTTAGTGTAACTTGAGCTTGGAAATATACGAGAAGATCTGTTGAACAACTTGTTGAAGTAAAGGTGTTCCATTTATGGTTTGACTTACACAAATGTTCTGGACTCGAATAAAGGCGGGGGAGATCCATATGATGTGTCCACACTTAGTTACCACCAACAAAGGCATCACTCTCCTAAGGCATCAAGTTTAAAAGAAAAAAGGTTTACATGTTTTTAAGCTTCCGGACCTTACTACCTTGCGTAAAAACAATACTTATTCCTCTGCTTCTCTGCTTTTTCGTGTTTCAGGCAAGCCTTCAGATACAGTTTTTGTTACCTTCTTGGAAGGGATTAAACAACTCAAACCAGTTTTGCAGCAGCCGTGATCCCCATGCAGGGAGCAGCCCTGTACCGGGCGCCACGGTGTTTGACGCTCGAGCCGTTAATATGCGGTTCACTTAGCCCTGTGGTTTTGTTTGTTTTTGCCTCCTTCTCTTCTGACTCCTGTTCGTTTCACTTTGTGTGTGTGGGTGGGTGGGGGGTGTTACTTGATGTTCCAGTACTCAGCAGATTGCAGTGACCCTCCACTTGGATGACTCCGCTCCATTTCCCATCTGATACATGTTGTAGTAACTGTTTCTCAACTTGCTTTTATTTTCTCTCCCCTAGGGAACCTTTTTAGACTTTTTCTAATTGCCCATACATATTATGTACTTTATGTATAGCTGTGCTTCATACATAAAAAGAGTAAGTATGAACCTTGTTAAAATTGAAGGTTAAAAATAAAGTTCTAGGGTGCCTGGGTGGCTCAGTCGGTAAGTGTCTGCCTTCCGCTCAAGTCATGATCGCAGGGTCCTGGGATCGAGTCCCACATCGGGCTCCCTCCTCGGCGGGAAGCCTGCTCTCCGTCTCCCACTCCCGCTGCTTGTGTTCCTGCTCTCACTATCTCTGTCTCTGTCAAATAAATAAATAAAATCTTTTAAAAAAATAAAAAAATAAAGTTCTAACTTAAAAGTTAAATTATATCTACTGAATAACTTTTCATGTTTATTTACTTATACAAATTATAGTGTGTCAAATTATATATGCCAATTAATCACATTTTGTCATTTAAAACCTTTTTTCAGCAAAAGTAAAACAACTGAAATAAATTTCTTAATCATTAGTGAATTTACCTTTTTCTTGAGAGAAAATAGCTGGTAGTCCGATATTGTCATGGTTTCTTCTTTTTGGCACATGATGTAATTAATGGTGTGCTGAATAACTTTTCGAATTAGAAACTTTCTTTTTCTCAAAGCCTGAGCCATCACAGAAGCTCTTGGAGTAAGACCTGAACGGCATCCCCGGGGCAGCGGACAGGAGCCTCTGCACATGTGCGGGCCAGCCGTCTGCACGGCTTTGTGAGCTGTAGCGTCTTCAGTCAGAGTCCCAGCCGTCCGTTGCCGTGGTTTTGTACTCACTGGCCTTGCGTACACTTGCTTTCTCCTCCGTGTCCGTGCTGCCCCTGTGACGCCCAAGACAGCCTAGTGAGGGGAACTGAGTACCGAGGAGCGAGATGGTCACGTTGGGCTCGGCTTTGGAGGGCCACAAACAATTGTAATTTATAAGGTTTTTTCCACACCTTTTCTGCCCCCAAGAACTAGTATTGAGCATGGAGGCTGTAAATGCAGGCAGTCTTTGGAGTTACTTAAATTCAGCTATTTATAGTGGGCAAAAAGACTTTGTCACCCTGTACTCCTCTCCTTCCTGCTTCCCAACTAGAACCTGGCTTCTATAGAAAAGGTCATGGCCCAAATACAAAGAAATTCATTTTTAGCTGATTTCAAGTGCCCAGATGCCGAAAATTTAGAGGATTTTTAGGGTGACTTTTACTATTCCATTTTCATCTTATGTATAAGATGGTTCTACTTTCCTCAGGTAGTAGCACGTTTACACATTGGTCAAACTTGGGTGGCACCTGGTTTTGGCACATGGGTGTGCTGTGGTGTGTTGGTTAAGAACACTGTCCGGTGAATTCCTAGGGAATGATGTATTCTGGTAAACTAAATTTCACCCCTCTCAGTGGCCAATCCAGAAGATTAAAACAATGGATGGATGGATGGATGGATAGGTGGGTGGGTAGGTGGATAGAAAAGAGGTGAACATAATGAATAAATCCCTAGGTGGGCCTAATGTGGAGTAAGTAGTTAGCTGAACATATGGCCATTCAGAATAAAGGCCTATTTCCCTGGAGCACTTAACTCTGCCTTTGATACAAACTTCTGTGTTTTTTAAGCCATTGGTATTTGGAGTTTTCTCAAAGATAAAACCAATCCTAACTTACAAGTTATATTTTAATTTCTACCTGCCTGAACTCCTTGGCAGAATTGAGTGCTGTCCAGCTTGAAGATTATGGAACCAAGTTTCAAGCTAACTTCTTTTTTTTTTTTTTTTTAAAGATTTTATTTATTTACTTGAGACAGAGAGAATGAGATACAGAGAGCATGAGAGGGAGGAGGGTCAGAGGGAGAAGCAGACTCCCCGCCGAGCAGGGAGCCCGATGCGGGACTCGATCCAGGGACTCCAGGATCATGACCTGAGCCGAAGGCAGTCGCTTAACCAACTGAGCCACCCAGGCGCCCCTTCAAGCTAACTTCTAAGTCATTTTAAAATTAACTCCTAGTGGGGCGCCTGGGTGGCTCAGTCATTAAGCGTCTGCCTTCGGCTCAGGTCATGATCCCAGGGTCCTGGGATCGAGCCCCGCATCGGGCTCCCTGCTCTGCGGGAAGCCTGCTTCTCCCTCTCCCACTCCCCCTGCTTCTGTTCCCTCTCTCGCTGTGTCTCTCTCTGTCAAATAAATAAATAAAATCTTTAAAAAAAAAAAAAATTAACTCCTAGTAAAATCATTTTTTCTTTCTCTCAGTTGTTGTATCCCTTTACTTTAGACTTTTGAGCACAATTTTGATGACTCACTCTCCTGTCCACATATGGAGTGGTTTCATTTCTGCCACTTTCCTGGATATTCGTCTTGTGGACACACTTGTGTCTTGTTGCCTTGAAGGCTGTTGTTGCTCACCACTGGCATTTCTTTCCAGTGTGCATTTTTTTGTTTTTTTGTTTTTAAGATTTTACTTATCTGACAGAGAGTGCACAAGCAGGGGAGGGGCAGAGGGAGAGGGAGAAGCAGACTCCTTGCTGAGCAGGGAGCCCAATGCGGGGCTCGATCCCAGGACCCCGGGATCATGACCTGAGCCGAAGGCAGACACTTAACCGACAGAGCCACCCAGGTACCCCATGTATGCATGTATTTAGATAGGTTGTTTCCTTTTTTTTTTTTTTTTAAAGATTTTATTTATTTATTTGACAGAGACACAGCGAGAGAGGGAACAGAAGCAGGGGGAGTGGGAGAGGGAGAAGCGGCTTCCCATGGAGCAGGGAGCCCGATGCGGGGCTCGATCCCAGGACCCTGGGACCATGACCTGAGCTGAAGGCAGACGCTTAATGACTGAGCCACCCAGGTGCCCCAGGTTGTTTCCTTTTTTTTTAAGATTTTATTTATTTGACAGAGAGATAGCGAGAGCAGGAACACAAGCAGGGGGAGTGGGAGAGGGAGAAGCAGGCCTCCTGCTGAGCAGGGAGCCCGATGCGGGACTCAATCCCAGGACCCTGGGATCATGACCTGAGCTGAAGGCAGATGCTTAACGACTGAGCCACCCAGGTGCCCCCAGGTTGTTTCCTTCTTAAGATCTGTCCATCCATCCGTCCATCTACCCATTGGAGTGGCCTTGAAAAGAGTTTTTTTTTTTTTTAAGATTTATTTATTTTTAGAGTGAACATGTTAGTGCATTGCTTGATTTTGGGTTGCCCACGGTTTTTTCACTGTTAGATTCCGGTTAGGCATCTTTGGAGAAACACTGCAGAAATAATGCTGTCTTCTCAAATGGCACCGAGTCTCCATTTCTGTCATAACCGATGCTGTCCACTTGAATCATTAAGGTGGTGTGTACTCGGGGCGTCAAATAGAGAGGGTGTACTCTCTCTGTCAAATAAATAAATCTTTAAAAAAAAAAAAGGTGGTGTGTACTAAGCTTTCCTGCAAAGTTACTCCTTCCTCCATTATTATACACATTTTGTGGGAAGAACTTTGAAATTATTTAAGTGTCCTGTTCTGAATGTGTCTTCCTACTTATATCAGTATGGACTCATTATTTCTTATTCAATATTTTAATCCATTATAACCATTTCTTGTGATGCTCACATTGTCCCCAGTTTGGCAAGTGGCTGTTGCTTCAGGCTGGCTTCTGTGTCCTTTTAACATGTTCCTATTTCTTATTGCCCTTCCCTTGCTTTGGGCACAAGAAGATATTCTCAGTCTTATCTGGAACTTTCCATTGCCCCATTTCTCCATCCTGGTTCTATTTGTTAGGGAATGGTGAGTAAAAGCCAAGATTTAGGGTGTGTTTATTGCTATTGGGGGTAGGATTTATTTGTATGTGTATGTGTGTGCGCACACACACATTTTCTTCCCTATGTGTATATCGTGAAGACCGTAAGTCCACGACAGTACCTCCATTTCAGTTTCCTCTTGTTCCATATTTGTATGTCTCTTCAACAGAGAAAAACCTGGCTCCCATTATTCCTAGCTTCTTTATTTACTTGATCAGTGCCCCTGTTTGTAACCTGACTCTGTCTTTTCCTCTGCATGTTTGCTCTGCTCATCACTCTGCCTCCCTGGGGTTGTCCCCTGCTCACCTGTGGATGCCCTTCCCACCCTCTTAGGCTCTTACCTCCTTGCTGAACTTTCTCTTTCCTGGTCTGGGGGGGCACACATCTCTGGGGTGGGGATTTCTGCCTTCCTCGGCCTCTTGAGGGCTGAAGAGTTCTGGAAGATAAGGGAAAAGACTTCATGTATATTTTCTGTGGCAGACCTGGAAGCAAGTGTATCTCCAAGTGGCCCTGGTTCCTTTTAGTGAGAAATCTAATTTAGATTGCAGTCTGGGTGCTGAGATTGCTCACTGCTACTGAAGAAGTTGTTTGTAGGACTTTGGTGTATAGAGCTGGGGAAATTGTTTTGTTGTTGTTGTTTTCTCTTTTAAACGAGAAAACATTGAGTTCATATGGATATTTCTAATTTATATTTAGGATTAGAGGATATTTACTTAATATGCTTGGCTATATATTTATAGCTCTTTTCTTTACATTGAAAATCTTGGTTCCTAATGAGCTTATGTTATTTGCTCACTCTACGTGTTTTTCTTTTTTCTTTTTTTTATTATGTTAGTCACCATACAGTACTTCACTAATTTTTGATGTAGTGTTCCGTGATTCATTGTTTGCGTGTAACACCCAGTGCTCATTATAACTCATGCCTTCCTTAATACCCATCACCAGGCTAACCCCCACCCCCCTCCCCTCTGAAACCCTCAGTTTGTTTTCCAGAGTCCATAGTTTCTCATGGTTCATCTCCCCCAATTCCGCCCCCTCCATTTTCCCCTTCTCCTAATATCCTCCATGCTATTTCTTATGTTCCACATACAAGTGAAACCATATGATAATTGTCTTTCTCTGCTTCACTTATTTCACTTAGCATAATCCCCTCCAGTTCCATCCATGTTGATGCAAATGGTGGGTATTCATCCTTTCTGATGGCTGGGTAATAGTCCATTGTATATATGGACCACATCTTCTTTATCCATTTGTCTATTGAAGGGCATCTCGGCTCCTTCCACAGTTTGGCTATTGTGGACATTGCCGCTATGAACATTGGGGTGCATGTGCCCCTTCTTTTCACTACATCTGTATCTTTGGGGTAAATACCCAGGAGTGCAATTGCTGGGTCATAGGGTAGCTCTATTTTTAACTTTTTGAGGAACCTCCATACCGTTTTCCAAAGTGGCTGTACCAACTTGCATTCCCACCAACAGTGTAAGAGGGTTCCCCTTTCTCCACATCCTCTCCAACATTTGTTTCCTGTTAATTTTTGCCATTCTGACTGGTGTAAGGTGGTATCTCAATGTGGTTTTGATTTGAATTTCCCTGATGGCTAATGATGTTGAACATTTTTTCATGTGTCTGTTAGCCACTCATATGTCTTGTTTGGAGAAGTGTCTGTTCATGTCTTCTGCCCATTTTTTGACTTGATTATTTGTTTTTTGGGTGTTCTCACTCTACGTGTTTTTCAAAATGACATCAGTGTGATTATTACAACAATTTAAGTGTTATCTGCAGTTCTCTTTGTACTTAAGATACAGCTTACAAAATGAAGTGTATTTTAAGAATTCCAGCTTCCATTTCTATTCCGATCACACTGTTCCCTCACTGCTTGGATAGGTTATGATTTTTATTAGTTTTCAGTTATCCTTATATAGTTTTTTTTAAATGTGTGTGTGTATTCTCCACCTTCTTAGCTGGGGAGTTGATTCTTTGCATACTGTTCTCTACCTTGTTTTTTTACTTAATCTACATTGGAGCTCACTGCAGCCCCATAGGGAGATCTGCCGCTTTCTTTTTGCAGAGCACTGCTCTGGAGTGCCACAGTTGATTCAACTAATTCCCTAGTGATGGACATAATTAGGCTCTTTCCAGTTGTTGCTGCTGCAAATAATGCCACAATGACCAGACCTGCGCATATGTGATCTGGTATTTTTGCTAGTGTTTCTTTGGGGCAGATTCCTAGAAGAATGGGATTGTTGGGACAAAGGGTAAATTCATATGTTTGTTCAATACTGCCAAACACCCCTCCAGAGGACTTGTGTTCTAACATTGTACAAACCCAGCAGCACCAGATGAGAGGACCTTTTTTTTTCTGAGCCTTGTTCACAGACTTGTCAGACTTCTCTAAGTGGGGGGCAGTCTTTCAGGAGGACAGTGGTGTCTACTGTAGTTTTAATTGGTGCTCTCTTATGAGCAGGTAAACATATTTTCATGTTTTAGGACATTTTTATTTCCTTTTCTGTGAATTGCCTGTTCATGTGTCTTGCTTATTTTTCTTCAGGTATGTTGGTCGTTTTCTTCTTTTTAAAAATTTTTTATGCATTTAGGGATATTAACCCTTTGTGATGTACATCCACCATTCTTTATAAGTTTTTAAATTATCTTTTTTTTTTCTTTTGGTTTTTGCCATGTAAACTTTTATATAGTAAAACTTGATAATCTTTTTCCTTATTACTTCTGGATTTTGAGTCCTAAAGTTTCTTCCACTCCATGATGAGGGAGGAATTCCCCGTGCTTCCTCTAGTGCTTAAGTGTTTTATTATTTTACATTTACACCTCTTACCTGTTTGTAATTTATCCTGAGTACATTTGAGGAATAGATCCAGTTTTTTTCTTTTTCCCTATGCTTTGGAGATTCTGATAACATGCGATTTTCCAGTTACTTCCTTTTTTTTTTTTAAAGATTTTATTTAGTTGAGAGAGAGAGAACACATGAGAGGGGATAGGGTCAGAGGGTGAAGCAGACTCCCTGCTGAGCAGGGAGCCCGATGTGGGACTCGATCCAGGGACTCCAGGATCATGACCTGAGCCGAAGGCAGTCGCTTAACCAACTGAGCCACCCAGGTGCCCCCCCCCCCCTTTTTTAAATATATATAATGGTACTGTTTAACTTCCTAAATTTAGGGTAAATCCTTTTTGGAATCCATAAAGGAATAGAAGAGATCTAAACTTTTATCTTTGGTATCTTTAAAAGATGGAATGATTTTTGGAAATCCTTTAGTTAGATTTAACAGGTACGGAAGAAAACAGGATATCTGAATGGGTCAGACTCTTTGAAGAAAAGAAAACTTCTATTGTTCAACTCTTGGGAACTATTTCAGGAAGTTTGCAAGCGCAATCAGAGTTGGCATGATAGTCTCCTTAATCAGCCCAGCCCCCTTAGTCCATTAGCAGTCTTTCCCAACATTAAAATAAATGTCTTATTTATATGTAAAGGTAGGTAATTAGAAATTGAGGTGAGACCTTAATCATGTAATATTGATAAGATTCAGAGAGATTCCAAAAGGAAACATCTATGCCATAACTGGGGAGTTTATCAAACCTTTAGCTGATTGTGTATTTATATGTTGGGTTTATTTTGTAACTGTTTCAAGAATACATTATGTATCAAAGTTGAGGACTCTGTATATGGTCCCATTTACCTAGGAGCTGGAGCATATGTTGATATCCATCATCCTTTCAGAGCACTTTGCAACTTAACCAGGTTTCCCATCCAAGGATTTTATTTAGAGTGATGTATTTGTGGGGTTGTTGGTTTTTGGTTTGGTTTGGTTTGGGTTTTTTGCTTCTGTTCTTTTAGAATAACAAAGTCATTCCACTGGATGCCAATACCTTTTTCGCGATCTTGGTTTTGCTCCCTTCTTGCTTAGTTGAACCAAAGGTATAGTTTGATGTAGTAACTCCCACTGCTTGGTAGCTAATAGCTTACCATCTATTATGGTTTAGGAAATTAGAAGGTTGTTAAAAATCACCAACATCTTCCTTTTCTTTCTTTCCCTTTTTTTTTTTTTTTTTTAAGCAAGCAAGCCTCTGGGATCCTTAATAACTAATGCTTGCTGATTTTTAAAAAAATATTAATCCATAATCTCCTTTGATTAAAGATGAGAAATGCATATTTTACTGTCACTTTGGGGCAGTGGGGAAGCAGAACCATAATCATATGTTCATTAGATAGCTGTCATCTGCCAGCACCTTTTCTCTCTCCTTCCCATATTTTGTTTAGAGAGACTCCTTTCTGCCATTTAGCTTTAGTCTTTATTACATCATGGCAGGAACCCCACAGATCGACATTCAGCGTGTTCCCAATGCTTATATAAACGATGGAAGGATAGATTAACTTCATCGAGGTCCCAGTTGAGAGCTTGGATCTTGAGGAGTTATTTTGCTTTACACTGGTGTTGAATAGCTCTGGTCTAATCTTGCCCTGTTTGAGAAAGCAATGCTAACAACGGTCACGAGGGTGACATAGGCATCCTCTCCTCCCTCCCGGAAACACCTCTGAGAACTGCAGGCTCAGGTGGGTTGGGGGTCAGGAACAGAATCTCCCTGCTGGGGGTTACTCTATGCACGACGGGCCAGAGGTGAGGTGGGCAGCTTGTGTTCGGGACCCCTGGCCCTCGCCATGCTGCAGCCCCTGCAGCCCTTCTGTGTCTCAGGTGTTCTTCCCACCCAGCCTCCTGCTCTTGTCTCCTTCTGTTCCCTGAAAAACATTTTCTTCTCAGGAAAGGATCTGACTTCAGTTCAGTTGGTGCATATCAGTGTGAACTTAAGAGATGCTTTGATTTTTAGCTGCCTTTCTAATTATGAAGGAAGAAAAAGGTGGTCCCTTTATAACAATTTCAGGTATTAACACAAAGAATGGGGGCTAATTCAGTGGAATAGAAAAATCTCCCCGCTCTCTGAAACCATGCCATGGTGACAGCCATGCTGTTACGTGAAAGACGCATATTCAGGAAGAGGTGGGAGGAGAAATGTGGGGAATAGCAACACTGCCCAGTATAATAGCAAATACAGGCTGTTATTTACTGCCTTACTGTAAGCGAAAACCGTGTGACTGCAGCTACAGGATTTTTATTTCTTCTGAGTTGATACTGAAGACCATAAAGAGTAAGCACTGGAGGAAAAATAGATAAAATGCTTTGCTCTAAACGGCTCCAGAACTTCCTGTTTCTATGGTAAGACCTGTTTTGAATTGTCTAATATTCATCAGTAGCTGGTAGGTATTTTATCAATGCTGTTACCTCAGCCACTGTACTTTGGCACTCACCTTCTAGAAGAGAAAAGTTTCTGATTATTTTCTTAATTCCTAAAGGCTCCTAGCTTGTTTGAATTATATTCTCTGGACAGAGACTTTCTCTTGGAATTATTTTCCTTGGCTGCTTTGAAGCATTTTTTTTTCACCCACCAGTAGAACTAAAAAAGGTAGTAGTTGGTACCATGCAAGGGAAAGTATTTCTTAATTGCTGTCATACAAGATGGGATCAGCATAATCCTTATTAGTGTAAGTGTGTGGCTTGTTGCTGCTACCATTGCTAGAAGTCTGTTGTTTAACACTTTGATATATAATGGGCTAGACAAGGATTCGTAATTTTTTACTTGTGTGGTATTACTTTTGGCAAAGGGAAAGAAACCAGGAAAGAGCAAAAAGCAATATATATTATAGAAGCCCTCTGTATAACAGTGGATAATTGGAAACAACTCCAACATAAAATACTTTAAGAACAGTTTGGCAAACAATGACGCATATAATAGAAATGTTAAAAATGTCTTTAGACATATGAATATAAACTAAGTTGAAGTGCAGATCCCAAGATGGTATAGAAACCATTTAAAATGATAGGAAATAGTACATTTTGTTAGACCCTGGGATGCGTGGTCAGCTGTGGTGCAGTAAAAACAATACTGGATGTTGCTTCCAGTGATTTAGGACTTCCTCCCTTCATGCCAACTTCTTCATCTCTCACGTGGGAATGGTGGGATCTGTCCATCTGTACCACAGAGTTGTTGAGAGGCAGGTAAGTTTGGGAAAGCATTTTGGGATAGTCTCTTTCAACTCTGCCCTTCAGAAAATTGGCACTGGATAAAAAAGTCTCCGCTCTGCTGTTACCTGGCTCTCTGGTTTTCTTAACCTCTTTGGTATCTATTTTCTCATCTCTAAAACAAAGGCACAGACAGGATCTTCTCCAGAGTCATTTCCAGTGTCAGATTCTGCAGGAGTTTCAGTGCTTCAGAAGCAGGCTCTGCCACAAGTTCTAACATACGTGCTTTTTTACCTCGCCTTTATAGATGGTGTCACTGTGGTGCTGATTTATCTGCTCATGTTATTCTAGCTTTGTCTCAATCTGGAATTTATTTTTTTAAATTTTATTTTTATTATGTTATGTTAATCACCATACATAACATCATTAGTTTTTGATGTAGTGTTCCATGATTCATTGTTTGTGTATAACACCCAGTGCTCCATGCAATACCTGCCCTCTTTAATACCCATCACCAGGCTAACCCCTCCTCCCACCCCCCTCCCCACTAGAACCCTCAGTTTGTTTTTCAGAGTCCATCGTCTCTCATGGTTCATCTCCTCTGATTTCCCCCCCTTCATTCTTCCCCTCCTGCTACTTCCTTTTTTTTTTTTTTTAACATATATTATTTCTTTCAGAGGTACAGATCTGTGATTCAACAGTCTTGCACAATTCACAGCACTCACCATAGCACATACCCTCCCCAATGTCTATCACCCAGCCACCCCATCCCTCCCACCCCCCCCACCACTCCAGCAACCCTCAGTTTGTTTCCTGAGATTAAGAATTCCTCATATCAGGGGCGCCTGGGTGGCTCAGTTGGTTAAGCGACTGCCTTCGGCTCAGGTCATGATCCTGGAGTCCCTGGATCGAGTCCCGCATCGGGCTCCCTGCTCGGCAGGGAGTCTGCTTCTCCCTCTGACCCTCCTCCTTCTCATGCTCTCTGTATCTCATTCTCTCTGTCTCAAATAAATAAATAAAATCTTTAAAAAAAAAAAAAAAAGAATTCCTCATATCAGTGAGGTCATATGATACATGTCTTTCTCTGATTGACTTATTTTGCTTAGCATAACACCCTCCAGGTCCATCCACGTCGTGGCAAATGGCAAGATCGCATTCCTTTTGATGGCTGCATAATATTCCATTGTGTGTGTGTTTGTGTGTGTGTGTGTGTGTATACACCACTTCTTCTTCATCCATTCATCTGTTGATGGACATCTTGGCTCTTTCCACAGTTTGGCGATTGTGGACATTGCTGCTATAAACATCGGGGTGCACGTACCCCTTCGGATCCCTATATTTGTATCTTTGGGGTAAATACCCAGTAGTGCAATTGCTGGATCGTGTGGTAGCTCTATTTTCAACTTTTTGAGGAACCTCCATACTCTTTTCCAGAGTGGCTGCACCAGCTTGCATTCCCACCAACAGTGTAGGAGGGTTCCCCTTTCTCCGCATCCTCGCCAACATCTGTCGTTTCCTGACTTGTTAATTTTAGCCATTCTGACTGGTGCGAGGTGATATCTCATTGAGGTTTTGAATTGGATTTCCCAATGCCAAGCGATGTTGAGCACTTTTTCATGTGTCTGTTGGCCATTTGGATGTCTTCTTTGGAAAAATGTCTGTTCATGTCTTCTGCCCATTTCTTGATTGGATCATTTGTTCTTTGGGTGTTGAGTTTAAGAAGTTCTTCATAGATTTTGGATACTAGCCCTTTATCTGATATGTCATTTGCAAATATCTTCTTCCATTCTGTTGGTTGTCTTTTGGTTTTGTTGACTGTTTCCTTTGCTGTGCAAAAGCTTTTTATCTTGATGAAGTCCCAGTAGTTCATTTTGCCCTTGCTTCCCTTGCCTTTGGCGATGTTTCTAGGATGTTGCTGTGGCTGACGTCGAAGAGGTTGCTGCCTGTGATCTCCTTTAGGATTTCGATGGACTCCTGTCTACATTTAGGTCTTTCAACCATTTGGAGTCTATTTTTGTGTGTGGTGTAAGGAAATGGTCCAGTTTTATTCTTCTGCATGTGGCTGTCCAATTTTCCCAACACCATTTGTTGAAGAGACTGTCTTTTTTCCATTGGACATTCTGTCCTGCTTTGTCGAAGATTAGTTGACCATAGAGTTGAGGGTCCATTTCTGGGCTCTCTATTCTGTTCATTGATCAATGTGTCTGTTTTTGTGCCAGTACCATACTGTCTTGATGATGGCAGCTTTGTAATAGAGCTGGAAGTCCAGAATTGTGATGCCGCCAGCTTTGCTTTTCTTTTTTAACATTCCTCTGGCTATTCGGGGTCTTTTCTGATTCCATACAAATTTTAGGATTATTTGTTCAATTTCTTTGAAAAAAGTGGATGGTATTTTGATGGGGATTGCACTGAATGTGTAGATTGCTCTAGGTAGCATTGACATCTTCACAATATTTGTTCTTCTAATCCATGAGCATGGAACGTTTTTCCATTTCTTTGTGTCTTCCTCAATTTCTTTCATGAGTATTTTATAGTTTTCTGAGTACAGATCCTTTGTCTCTTTAGTTAGATTTATTCCTAGGTATCTTATGGTTTTGGGTGCAGTTGTATGGGATCGACTCCTTAATTTCTCTTTCTTCTGTCTTGTTGTTGGTGTATAGGAATGCTACTGATTTCTGTTCATTGATTTTATATCCTGCCACTTTACTGAATTTCTGTATGAGTTCTAGCAGTTTTGGGATGGAGTCTTTTGGGTTTTCCACATAAAGTATCATCTGCAAAGAGTGAGAGTTTGACTTCTTCCTTGCCAGTTTGGATGCCTTTTATTTCTTTTTGTTGTCTGATTGCTGTGGCTAGGACTTCTCATACTATGTTGAATAGCAGTGGTGATAGTGGACATCCCTGCCGTGTTCCTGACCTTAGGGGGAAAGCTCTCAGTTTTTCCCCATTGAGAATGATATTCGCTGTGGGTTTTTCATAGATGGCTTTTATGATATTGAGGTACGTACCCTCTATCCCTATATCTGAAGAGTTTTGATCAAGAAAGGATGCTGTACTTTGTCAAATGCTTTTTCTGCATCTATTGAGAGGATTATATGATTCTTGTTCTTTCTTTTGTTAATGTATTGTATCACGTTGATTGATTTGCGGATGTTGAACCAACCTTGCAGCCCAGGGATAAATCCCACTTGGTCGTGGTGAGTAATCCTTTTAATGTACTGTTGTATCCTATTGGCTAGTATTTTTGGTGAGAATTTTTGCATCCATGTTCATCAAGGATATTGGTCTGTAATTCTGAGAACTTTTTGATGGGGTCTTTGGTTTGGGGATCAAGGTAATGGTGGCCTCGTAAAACGAGTTTGGAAGTTTTTCTTCCATTTCTATTTTTTGGAACAGTTTCAGAAGAATAGGTATTAATTTTTCCTTAAATGTTTGGTAGAATTCCCCTGGGAAGCCATCTGGCCCTGGGCTTTTGTTTGTTGGGAGATTTTTGATGACTGCTTCACTTTCCTTAGTGGTTATAGGTCTGTTCAGGTTTTCTATTTCTTCCTGGTTCAGTTTTGGTAGTTGATACATCTCTAGGAATGCATCCATTTCTTCCAGGTTATCTAATTTGCTGGCATATAGTTGCTCATAATATGTTCTTATAATTGTTTGTATTTCTTTGGTGTTGGTTGTGATCTCTCCTCTTTCATTCATGATTTTGTTGATTTGGGTCATTTCTCTTTTCTTTTGGATAAGTCTGGCCAGGGGTTTATCAATCTTGTTAATTCTTTCAAAGAACCAGCTCCTAGTTTCGTTGATTTGTTCTACTGTTCTTTGGGTTTCTATTTCATTGATTTCTGCTCTGATCTTTATTATTTCTCTTCTCCTGCTGGGTTTAGGCTTTATTTGCTGTTCTTTCTCCAGCTCCTTTAGGTGTAGGGTTAGGTTGTGTACTTGAGACCTTTCTTGCTTCTTGAGAAAGGCTTGTATTGCTATATACTTTCCTCTTAGGACTGCCTTTGCTGTATCCCAAAGATTTTGAACAGTTGTGTTTTCATTTTCATTGGTTTCCATGAATTTTTTAAATTCTTCTTTAATTTCCTGGTTGACCCATTCGTTCTTTAGTAGGATGCTCTTTAGCTTCCATGTATTTGAGTTCTTTCCGACTTTCCTCTGGAATTTATTTTTTTAAGTGTGCCTGTGTTGTGTGAGATCGAAAAAACATAGTTCTGTTTTCCCTGGAAGGCTCTAGGTTTTGTACCATTTTGTCAGTATTATGTTGTATTCACAGTTTTACAGAGCATACCTGGGTATGTCCTAAGGTTAGAGGTTGTCAGGTTTGGTGTTTTGTTTTTTTTTCCTCTCAAGTTTCGTTTATTTATTTTATTTTCAACCAGAAGAAGTTTGCAAACGTGAATGGACAGCTTGACCAAAAGTTTAAAATCATTATCCTGTAGGCCATCTGCGCCTCTGGGCCACACACAAAGGGCCATGTCAGTGGCCGCCGGCACCTTCAGCGCGCTCTGTGGCCTATAGTATTGCTTGCCTTGGGCAAGTCCCCTAATCTCCTTGTGCTTCACTTTTTCCCATCTGTAACTTGCCTGTCCTCGGGCTCGGACAGGGCTGTGCTGGGACTGAGGCACTGCCTTTCCGGGGGATGGGGGGGGAGTAGAAGGCAGAGGACTCTGGCTTTAACAGGAACACTGCATCAAAAATTAATGATGTAGCATCACATAATAAAAATAAAAAAAACAGAAACAAGAACAGTCTCCGTGTTCTTTCCTTTTTCTCCTGCATCCCCTGCTTGTCAGCAGTAATCAGATTCTGCAACTAAAGCCCACCCATCATAATTACACATTGGAAGTTCTTTTTACTCCACATTGGCCAAAGGTCTGAATTTGAAGAGTAAGTTAACTAATTGTGAAATTATAGATACAGTCTTATTTACTCCATACTCCTATTCTTTCCCCAATTAGCCCCAATTAGAGACAATAGTCTCTTTATTATTATTCTTATTATTATTTCATTATAATTGTGGAGAAAGTAATAAAGTTGTTCATATTTGGTTTGAGAAATTGTCTCCTTAAAGGATTTTATAGGTGAAAACTATTGGCCCAGGAAGGCAGGTGATCCGTACCTTTTATTTCTGAAGTTGTTATTCTAAAACCGTCCTATGAATGTTTAAGAAATGTGACAATTTGGGGGAAATGATTTACATGTCAGACAAATCAAGACAATGGCATTATTATAGAATAGGAATTTTCAAAGCCAGTAGAGACAGTGAGGGCACTTTTTAAACTAGAGTTAAAGATACTTTGGTCTTATACAAGTAAATGTTGAGACTGATTTAAAATTGGAATTAGGGGCGCCTGGGTGGCTCAGTCATTAAGCATCTGCCTTCGGCTCAGGTCATGATCCCAGGGTCCTGGGATCGAGCCCCGCATGGGGCTCCCTGCTTGGCGGGAAGCCTGCTTCTCCCTCTCCCACTCCCCCTGCTTGTGTTCCCTCTCTTGCTATGTCTCTCTCTGTCAAATAAATAAATAAAATCTTTAAAATAAAATAAAATTGGAATTGGATGGTTTGCACTTAAATTCTTCTAACATTGCTGACCTTCAGGTTTTAAATATGAGTGTGTATGAGAGGCACATAAGATTAGACTTTGAAGTAGATCTTTAGAAATGTTAAGTGATATCCATGGAAATAAATTACAAATTCGTCTATACAAAGTAAAACTGGGTAACTTTGGGGTTCTGATTCTAAAAACTTACCATAAGGTTGATTGTGGTGATTTATTTTTAAAAGGTTCTTTATTGAAGACATTTCTCCTTTTTATTAGAAGACTAGAAAGTCTGGGCTCTGCTGATTACTTTTTAAGGATAAAGTCTCCAGGATCCAGTCCTTATTTGCAGTAGGGGTTTTGTCTGCCATGTCTCGATAGGATGTTGCCGTGAGCACTGGCGTCCTCCCCAGTCCCGTGCTGTGGGGTTAAGTAGGCACCCGGTCTCCTCACGTCCGGTTGCCTTCGCTTTAAGAGTTAATGATGTCTGCAGGTGTGTTGGGATTAGCACTGTAAAGTTGTGTAAGGGCTTTTTCTTTCTTTTGATCTCCCGAAAGGGATGAAAGATAGCCATTAAACTCAAGGGATTAGGTCCCCTCTCTTTAAAGACTTTAGGTACCATAAATATTTCACTTCAGATGTAAGGTGAAGAATTGTATACATCTGGGGGAAAATGGGTGTTTTATATTACCAGTTGGAAATTATTCAGTCTCTTCTTACAAATTAAGTGATCTTTATAGAGATATTTTCTCCCAGCCTGTAGTGGACTGAGATCGGAAGAAAATGTGTGGGTGTCTATCTCAGACTTATACTGATTGTTTTCCCTTCTATTCTTATACCTTTTTCTTCCTTTTTTCTAAATGTGTTGCCTACATCATGCCTCCCCCCGCCCCTTCGGTTCTCCCCACTTTGTATAACTGCTGGTACGCTCAAAAACTCCTGCCTTGAAAACTTGGAGAACAACTACCATGCTCCCATGTTCGGTTTAAGTGTGTGCCCAGTTTTTGAAAAGAGGCCCTTTATTTTGTCCTTCCTCTTCCTTTAAACTGACACAACTCAGAAAAGGAAAGGGAGGTTGAGGTGCTGGCAGCCAGAGTTAGACCATCATGGTTACTCCATGATCGGAGAGCTGGTGGGAAAGCAGGAGAGGAGTCCTGCATAGGGAAACAGGGTTTCAGCCCTTCCACTCTGCCCTGCGCCCCACTCTGCCCGTTTCGCTTCAGAATGGAACGCTGGGGACTTTTTTGTCCTTTGTGTTTTTCCTAGGATGGACTGTTGCACCATGGAATGGATTATTTTATATATATCTAATGGTACTTGGAACTAGGGACTTAGGAGAGGAAGGGGTAGGGTTTGGTAGTGCCAGCCCTGGGATCAGACTGTTAAATGATTATTCCTATTCCGTTACCCATATTACATAATCGGCCATTTAGAACAGATTTAAAGCACACTCAGTTGGCCCAGTGGTCTACTGTATCTATGATTATGCAGTTTGTATTTTGTCCCTGAATTTAGGAGAGTGTATATGGGTTATTTGTGTTTAAGCTGACAGTGATGGGTTCTGTTATTTGCTATGACACATGAGATATACACTCAGGCCTTTCTCAGAGTTCCTTGCCCCTTTTTATTTTGTTCTTACCTTTTTATTGGAGAAAATTGGGGTGATGAAGTACCAGATTGCAGGCAGTTAACAAACAGTATGTAGATTTGAACCCTGCAGCATGTCTTAGTGATGTGAAGAGAGGGAAAAATAAAATTATGAGTAGGTGGTTATTAGAGATGGTGAACATCAGCACCAGATGAATTAGTTGAACATAGCCAGTGGCAGGGGGTTGAAGATTAAGGCATTAAGGGCCTCATGCTTGATAACACTGTCCTGCGTTTGGATTAGGGGTCTGCTCAGTTACCGCCTTAAACCTCTACTTCCGATTCTTCATAAAATTATAGGAATGACTCGATGTGGAAAGCTTATCCAAATTTTGGGCCTATAATATGACTCTAAAAGAAAGACAGGGGCAAAAAGAAACTGTGAAAGGTGTTTGGCAACGAGCAAGAGCGGGAGCTCACAAACTCTTTGAAGGTCAATTAGCCAGAAAATGTGCTAAAGACTGGGTGCTGTGCTGCGTTACTGGCCGAGAATTACCCCCAAGGTCCTCAAAGTGGTCCTGCCGCTTGAGCGCAGAGACAATTACAGACCTGGAGGAGATGCTACAAAAGCTTTAATTAAGGGACTTACTTACACCCCACTAAGTTTTGGAAATTAAATTCTTGCTTGTGCTTAACTGATGTTTCTTTTGTCTGGGCTTCCACATGGATTTCAGCAAGAGAGCACTATTTTCCCCCCGGGTCTGTTTTATGTTGGAGGCCGTTTCGCTGTGATGGATACCAGCAAAGCGGGGCGCTTAATCCGTGTCAGGAACCAGGTGAAAAAGGGGGCTGAGGGGCTTTGTGCCAGGGAGCATTTGGGGCACAGGTTGAAAATTGGAGTGTTTACAGCAAACCAGGAACTCTGGGCTTAGACACCTGAAGAATAGGCGGCTGTATTTTTTAGAATTTGAATTTTAGAATTCCCAGCAAATCCCAGGATTTTCTTTGAATTGGCAACTTTGTCTCTAGGCCCAGCAGGCTGCTCTTTCTCCAGAGGCACCTGTTTGGTTTTTGTTGAGGAGGTTAGAGTGGCCTCTGACTGCCATCCGGGGCTGGTTTTTCACAAGCCCAGACCCAGATTGCGGCTCTGTTTGGCTGTGACTTCCTCTGGTTTAAGTTGCATCCAGTCCCAACTAGAGTGTTAGGATCCATTCATCCGCCTGAGTTACTGAGCTCAACCACCCTGCTGCTGATGGGAGATGCCCTTATCTTTGAACTCGGGCGGAATTGCTGCCTTAGCTGGGTGCATGCCCATTGTTTCGGTGGTGAAGCAATGAGCTCCTGGCTGCCTTCTTTGGAGCGGTTCGTTTCTGCTGCAAAGTTTGCTTACAACCACACAGTCTTTATATTTTCTTTCAGGATTTCTAGTCCATACCCATCAATCAAGAGGTCCATTCTTTAGGTTCTCTCTGTACCCACTGAAGTCCCTTTTGTGTGCCTCTCAACTTGTGTATGTGAAGAACAAACTTGTAGCCTTGCTCTAACTGAACAGAAGAGGAAGCAAATCCTAAGTGCTTCCGATCATAATCTGACCTTGTGAGAAATGAAAAGTGGCAAGAAATTGATCATGGCTGTCACAGGCTAACGTGTGCGGTTTTCAGCAAGGTTTATACGGAAATCCGTTCGTGAACGTCATTGTTACATGTGGGTCGGGAGGAGAGGGTTAGCACTGTGGATGAGAGGCCAGAGGACCCCTTTGGTGCCCACTCCCTTCGGAAGCAGCTCCTCCTCGGCAGCGAAGGCCCTGTGGCCAGGGGTGATGTAGGGGGTGTGGTCACGCCTCATATGGATCTGTGTGCTGGGCTGAGAGCTTTTGATACTTACGTTTGTTAGAATACTCTCATACTTACGTTTTAAATAACATATAATATGAATTTGTTTTCTTTGCTTTTCTTTGGAAAGAGGAAAAATTGTATTTAGTGAAAGGAACGTTTTTGTTTGAGTACCTGACTGGTTAATGAGCTAAAGCCAAGTATGGTCCAGACTTCTGGGGAAAAGGACAGGATGGCATTATCGTGCTTGCTCATTGAAGAAGAATGTAACTGAATTTTGCTAAAAAGTGCTGATTCAAAAAGTTGTTTTACGAAGTAAAAATCCTAAGTTCTTATCTCCTGAGCTTTATTTTGCTAACATTGTTAGAACTAGCACATCTGGCTTAGATTCTAAAATAGTCTGGTTTTGGGCGCCTGGGTGGCTCAGTCGTAAGCGTCTGCCTTCAGCTCAGGTCATGATCCCAGGGTCCTGGGATCGAGTCCCACATCGGGCTCCCCGTTCGGCGGGAAGCCTGCTTCTCCCTCTCCCACTCCCCCTGCTTGTGTTCCTGCTCTCGCTATCTCTTTCTGTCAAATAAATAAATAAAATCTTTAAAAAAATAAAAAAATAAAATAAAATAGTCTGGTTTTATGCTTCAGTTAAAATGAATCCAATCAAATTGGAATTTGTAGATAAAAAGGAAGGATTTTGATACCCAGTGAGGATTCTTAAACATGGCAAAGTTACCAGTGAAGGTCTTAAGCTTCCTTTCTGGATGGCCTTTAAAAATAGGCTGGTGGTTTTTTTTTTTTTTCCCCCCCGAGTTAGCATAGGGTGTCCAGCTATAATTCTGTAAAAAGGGGTGACGCATAGTGGAATGAAGGTTCCCCGATTCTTGGTTACACTGCTTAGCATCAGCACTTTATACAAGCTTCACTTTTTGTCATTTGAAGATTTGGGCAGTGGGGGGGAGGGGGATAGTTTTGTAAATTGGGTTTTTGTTTTGATAGTGTTAAAATACACCATCTTTATTAGATTTAGTGCTATTCATATCTCACTAAGGCTCTACATTATCAATCTGGTTTGGTTTCTGTGTTTTTTTGAGTCTCTTCTCTGCCCCTGTCCCCAAGTGTGGATTAATATGCATAGCCAAATACTTCAAATGCAGTTCAGTGAAAGTCTTGCTTTAATAAGACAGTTTAGTTTGGGGGGATGTGAGGAACAGGCCACCTTCTATTCCAGCCCAGGGTGCTTTGGGGGTTAAGAATGACAATTAAAAATGTTTTTCAGGAATATAAACACACATCCTCCCAGACTGACTGGGAAGTACGTGGAATTGTCCTGTGTCTTTATGGTGTAGCTGGTACTGACTTGTTAGCAGCACGCTGCCCCTCCCCCCAGTGCTGTATTTCTTCATCATGCTGACCTTGGAACCATTAGTAGACTCAGCAGTTTATTCTTTCATAAATAATGCACTCTGAAATGGCAGGCTGCAGGCTTGTGGCCCAGCCCTGCTGGGTATTTATAGTTCATGCCAGTAACCATTTTGGTTGAATCGGGCAGGAGCTGTGGGCCTGATCCCTTTTCAAGTTGGTGGCAAGTGAAATGAGTCAGCTTTTTTTTTGTTTGTTTTTTTTAAACTTGAGTGGGGGAATGAGCACTGATGAACTCTTGTGGCTCTCGTCATAGTGAATATGGAGTGGGCCTGGTCGTTTGCTTGTTTTTAGCTGTTTGATCCTCCACAGCAGTTCCTGGTTTGGTGAGCCCTAGCTCTGTGTATTGATACCCAAATGAAGAGAGCACTTTCTGCCTGTCTTGAAGTAACTCAGGGGTCATCCCAGGCTGGTTTGTGCTGGCCTTTTACAGAAGATGCTCTAAAACTGCTGAGAAAGTTCTTTCTCCAAAAGGAATGCGGGTTGCGTTCTGGTAGCAAGGCCTGAGCCTGCCGGTGACCGTGCAGCTTCTGCTTCTCTGTGTAATAAGGTAGAAAAGTGAGTTTTGAATAGTAAATGAATTCAAGGGTGGACTTTTTATCCAGCAGGTAGGACTATGGAAAAACCTGTTTCAAACAGGTTCTTCTCTTGCAACGTCATCAGTTTTACATTTCATTTCTCCCCTTTGTCCTTCCTCCCTGTGGAGCTCACCGAGGACTTCTCCAGCTGTGCTCCTCCAAGCCTCCTTTTCTTGATCCTGCCTGCCTGAAGCCCTGGGATTAAAACAAACAAACGGAAAAAAACCCACAAAAACAAAAACCCATGCAGGGCCCTGATTTTCATATTTGCGCTTAACCTTTTCCTTGTAAGAGTTCCTTGCTGTAATATCAAATATTTCGTTTTAAGATTAGAAAGTATGAGGACAGCACTCTCATTTCCTAGCCAGTGGTTTAAAGACATTATTTTTCCAGCATCCTAGTGAGCCTTAGGTGTTAAATGTCTGTTGACACTTTTGCCAGAAGAAACGTTGATTTCTCTCCTCTTTTTCAGGCCCTGCTTTCTTCCCTGGGAGATGCGCAGAGATCTTTGCCAGGGGTCAGAGCATCGGGAAGCTTGGGGTCCTTCATCCTGATGTCATCACCAAATTTGAGCTGACTATGCCCTGCTCCTCCCTGGAAATCAATATCGAGCCCTTTTTGTGAAGATGGGTCTCTGCTGTGTGACTCTCTCCCTGAGTGTCCCCTTCTCCTTCCCTGGAGTCCTGTGAGACATCTCCACAGGGACCGCCCGTTTGTGCTTTAATGTTTAATAAAGTAGAAAGCGATGGCTGGCTCCATGGGTCAATGCTGCCTGCTCCCTGCATCAGGCCAGCTTGTGGAACATGGTGTCCGTGAAGCTGCATGGTTAGGAAAAGCCCAGAGGAGCGCAGGATCGGAGCCTGCTGATGAAACAGGAGAGTGGATTCAGAGGCCGGGCACACGAGTACCAGAGGATGGAAGATTTCCAGTTAGTTAGTGCTCACATTTGACATGCATTCAGCATTGGGAAAAGGTATTTTTAGGAGACCATTAGAAAGCAGTGACGGTCTAGCAGTTACAGCCTTTGAAGTCATTTTTTTTTAAAGATTTTATTTATTTGACAGAGCACAAGCAGAGGGATCAGCAGGCAGAGGGAGAGGGAGAAGCAGGCTCCCTGCTGAGCAAGGAGCCGGATGTGGGACTTGATCCCAGGACCCGGGGATCATGACCTGAGCCGAAGGCAGCCGCTTAACCGACTGAGCCACCTAGGCGCCCCTGAAGTCATTTTAAAGTGGAAGAAAAATCTGTCACAAGTATTTGAAATATTTGAAGGTGCGGAGGTGTTTGCATTCCATGATATCCTAAGACTACATGCAACACAGCCGTGTTCTACCAGCCAAGTTAAACATGATGATAGCAGTGCAGCGTGAACATTGGGAAACTGTGAAAAAATTATTTTTGCCCTAGGCCGTACATTTTACGTAATCAGTATTATAAAATCATGGTTTTAAATATTTAATTGAGCAACTAGGTTCTGTCTTACTTTATAGGGAAGTATTGGATCTCCTCTGAAGCTAAGTTTCTGTCAATTTGCCTTGTCTTGCCTCCTCATTTACTTTTCTACTTTGATCTAGACTCCTCCAATAGATATCGAGAGTGAAAAAAGCTAGGTCTAATGTTTGAGATAAGTTCTCAGTTACTGTTGACATGAAACACAAAATGTAAAACTTTAAGTGCCAGTAGAAATAGCTAACAAAGTGAGAATTATGTTTGTTTATGGAGCTTTGCTGAGCCTGCTATGAAGAAACCCCACCCTGTTACTGCCTTGAATCAGGGCAGCAAGGTCCAACCTAGCAAGATCTGTGAACATTCAGACTGTCCTGTTCCTTCCCAATTCTGTTGTAGGCAGATCCTAATAGCATTTAAATGAAGTGAGATATGCTCACAAAAAGATATCAAAAGGTTTGTATTCAGCATACTTCAAAAGATATTTCCCCAAAGAAGATACAAGAAATAAGCATTTGAAAAGACGCTCAAGTCATTAGTCATCAGGGACATGGAAATAGAAACCACAATACAAATTGAAATGGCTACAATTTGAGAGACTGGTTCATACCAAGTATTGGTGAGACCAGAACTGTGGGACCTCTGTGCTCTGCTGGTGGGAACAGAAGAAACAGTATTATTTATAGTAGCTACCACCCAAAAATGTTCGTCAGCAGCTGAGTGGATAAATTCTAGTACATCTATATGACGAGTATTTCTCAGCAATAAAAAGGAATGAACTACTGGGCGCCTGGGTGGCCGTCAGTTAAGCGGCTGACTCTTGATTTTGGCTCAGTTCATGATCTTAGGGTGGTGAGATCGAGCCCCGTGTTGGGTTCCGTGCTGGGCATGGAGCCTGCTTAAGATTCTCCTCCGGCCCCCCCGCCCCTGAAAAAAAAAAGGCGGGGACGAATGAATTACTGAAGAATATGAATGAATCCCAAAGCATGCGCAGCAGAAGAAACCGGACCCAAGACTACCTGTGATTCCACATATATGAAATTCTAGAAAAGTCAGACGCAGTTTAGTTAGCTAGAGCTCATGGAAGGGAAGGGACTGCAAAGGGTAAAGAGGAAGCTCTTGGGGATGATGGAAACAATCTATTCCCTAATAATTTTACACGACAGATCTATGCGTAGGGTAAAAGCATGAATTTTAGAATTGGTATGTCTGCTCCAAGTGGCTTACTGGTCCACCTCTACTAAGCAGATACTCTCCCCAGTTTCAGGTTCGCCCTGGTTCAAGTCCTGGTTCGTGGGCCACATGATCGCCGTTGTTGAAGTGAGTGGAGCCATTTGCTCTGTTAGCAGCCAGCCACCTGGGTGTTTTTTGGTTGGTCAGAAACTGCTTGTAATAAAAAATCCACTGATACCTGATTGTAGATGCCAGCATGAAAGGGGAAAGATCAACTCCATCCATCATGGGGAAGTTTCTGCCCTCTGAAACAGGAAAGCGTAGGAAGAAAAACAACATCGGGTACATGAGAAGAAATGAACCTCCAGTTTAAGACTTGAGGCTCCACAGGCAGATCAGGTTACCCTTGTCCCGACTGAGGCATCTGAATGGGAGACAGGGCAGTCCGTGGGCACTGCCAAAACCTTTGTTGGAGAAGACACATAGGTTCATAGGAAAAACTGGGAGCCCTAGTATTAAAAGGGAAATTAATTAGATATAATTGATTTCTTGTTCTAGCTTACAGATAACTTCTACTGAAGCCTGATACTCCTGCATTGCTCTCCGGTTTACAAAGTATTTTCACATGTGATCTTGTTTCAACATTTAAATTTTTTTTAACAATCATAGGAGGTAGAAATAGGAATTCTCGCTGATTTATGAGATAAGAACATTCAGCCCTCAGAGATTAATTATGTGCCCAAAAGTCCCATGGGTAATAAATGGGTTTGTGACAATGAGTGACAAGGATTCCATAGATTACTCAGTGTTGTGTGTCATTTACCTACTTTTCCAAAATGTTGAAGTTTGAGTTTTCTTATGTAAAAAATACTGAAAAACATAAAAAGTAAAAATCTTACCTACTTTAGGAAATTGTACAAAGTAAAACCTTCCCAAGCTAATCTCCCCTTCTTCCCCCAATCTCCTACTGAAGTGACTAACCCCTGTTAATAATTTAGCATGTGCTCTGGCATTTTTCTTAGTTTAGACTATCAGCCACACACACACACACACACACACACAGGCTCACAGTTTTTGGGTCATACTCTACTCACTGATTTGCAACACGTTTTGATTTCTATTTTACATAGTACATCTCATGATATTTCACTTAACGTGTCCTATTTTTCTAGGTCAGTACCTATAGACCTAGCTCCTCTTTTTAAATGAATGCAATACTGTATGGCTGTCCATGATTTGTTCAGCTTTTCCTCTGTTGACGTTCTGTTGTTTCCAACTCTGCAATTACAGTGACCAATGCACTTCCATATGCCTCCCCCTAAAATAGCACTAGCATGGAGTCCATGAAAACCCAGGCCCACTGGCTGTGTAAACCTCCACTTTTGGTGTTTGACAGACACATTCTGAGAGGCATGGGGCTACCTGGATAGTTCTTAGATGGGACTTCTGCACTCGAGCAGTGTCTTATCCCAGTAGGTTAGAGTCCTGGGTGTAGAGGATGCTCATTTACTATTAGCTGAGTTTAAACTAGGAACCAGGTAGCCCAGCTGCCCCTCTTGCCCTCAGCAGTTAAGGAGCTTATCAGGTTGGTAGAAGAGCACTGCTTACGATCTTGTGTCTCAGTCTTAGCTTCTATTTGTGCTTGATGTTTTCTGTAAATATCACAAACCCCAATGCTTGGGTCCTGAGTTGGCTCTTTGGTCCATTTTATCCAAAATTGGCAGACAGGTGGCCTTAAAGGGACACAAGTGCCTTCAGTGAAATATGCCCTCTACACAACAGAAGCATTGGACACATCTGCTATTTTCCAGGTTGTGGCTTATTAAAAGGAGCTTGAATAACATTACTTAAAAAAAAAAAAAAAAAGGTAGAGGCTGGTACACATAATGAAATTCGCTGCAGCCCTGCACCTCTGGGACAAGCTGCGAGCAGCTCCCTAAGGCCCCCGAGCAAAGTCAGCTCTAGGAAATCGGCCTCCTTGGATAAAGGTGGAGGAACCAGACAGCCAATCCTTGACAAATAAGTGGGGCCACAAGAAGGGCAAAGCAGACCCAGAGTGATTTTAGTTTCCACCACTAGTAAACAGAAGGGATGACTGGAGACATTGTAGCTCCACTGTGGGTCGAACAAGTATCTCCAGCAATGGGTTCAATGGAATTATGCCAAAGCCCGGTATGAACTCTCCCCCCACCCCCCGTGTGACTGATGCAGCGTGGTAAGAATATGCTCAAGTTCTCCGTTCAAGTTTTACACTCATCCATAAGGTTTGGCCTCGATCGTCTCTATTTAAGGAACAGGATGTGATTCTACATTAGAAAGTATTTTGAACCGCCCCCCGCCCCAGCCCCTGTGGTAGGAGGCACTTGCGAGAGATAACTGCTACAGCGTTCAAATTATAGGACTTACCAGCCACACAGAGCAAATCTGTCCTTAAGACAGAAAAGTGAAGATGTTGAGGAAAGGCACTTGTTTGATACCAAACCTGTTACCAAAAGAAATTTCCTGCATTCCACAAGTCACAACTTTTGGTCATGAGGCATGAAAATATGTCTAAAAAAAACAAACCTGCTTAGGGCTGGAAAGCAGTTGTAAAGGGTGCAAACGTGATAAATACCCACATGGATGCTGGATACATACAGAGTAGAAGACCAACCAGAGATGGATGGGAGTAGGCATTTCTCAGCTGTGGTAGGCAGAACATCTAAACAGAGTTTGGGCGGGCCCCCGAGGCGGATGAAACAAGATCAGCCAGATGGAAAGGTACCCTATGAACACATTGCACGGTAGGGAAAAGAGGGTCCCCGTAGGCGAGATGCCTTCGGGAAGTCACTGGACATAACCCCTGTCTGCAAAGACCCCCGAGGCTTGAGGTGAGTACCGGTCAGCCTGTGCACGTGAGGGCACCGTCTGTGACAGAGGAGACAGCCTCTAACCATCCACAGAGAACGGAAGGAACTGAAGGAACCATGCCTGGAGCTCACGGAGGCCAGCCAGAGCTAGAAAACCTCAGAAATCATAAGGCAATGGGGGAGAAGCCCCGGAAAGATTTTGCCTCAGTAGTGGAGAAAACCAACTCTAGACTAAGCACCGCTCTAGTTCTGCCTCATAAAGCTTAAAAACAAGACCCAAAGAAACTATTTGCAAGGAATGAACTGCATCCCAGAACAAAGCTTAAGAATATAGTATTACTAAATATGCACCACCCAACAATGTAAAATTCACAGTATTTGGCATCCAATCAAAAATGACCAGGCAAGCCAAGAAGCTGGGAAATACAACCAATATTGTGGAAGGGAAAAAAAACAATGAGTCGGAAACTGACAGGGCAGAGATGATAAAATCAATAGGGAGGATATTATTGTAACTGTAGTCCATTTGTCCAAAATGCTAGAGGACAGATGAACACGTTGATGGAAGATACAGATTTTCACCTTCTAGAGACAAAACCTAGGAGATAAAGGAATGAAGTGAAAAAATAGTACCAACGCCTATATAATAACAGCAGAATTGACTTCATGAAAAATTGACATTAAGCTATGGTTTTCCCCCACCACAAAAATAGCTTTCCAGCCAAGTGACCGAGAGACACTGCAGACCCGAATCCCAGGAGGCCTCAGCCCCTTCGGACCGCAGATGCAGGCCCAGGGCCCGAAGGCAGCCGCCGCCGGCCCCCTGTCCTGGCCTCAGCCATTTGAGGCTAGCTTTGTCAAGAGGCACGGACAGTCTTTGAACACCTCCACTGGGGAAGAGTCTGGCTCGTGATCCCAGCAAGGGGACCCCGCTGTCATAGCAGGGAAGAGCAAGGCCAGCAGATGTGTTGAGGGTGGGCATGAAAGGAGCGTCACAGCCGGAACTCCTAGCTGCATCCTTGCTTTTCTTGTTTGTTTTTGCATGCCATATAGACAGGCGTGGAAAAGGAAAAAGGATCTTTGGCTTCATAGAGCTCCCTTGTCTCATGTGGCTACAGTTTTAAGAATTTAACATTCTATTCATGGTCCACAGTCAACTCTCATTCTTCTTCATATGCATCCTGTAAATAGTCAAGTCTGTACTACAGGTGTGTCCCACTTTAAGAAAACAATGGACACATGGCGTACCCCAAGTAATCCATTGAAGAGCCTTATGTTTACAGAAATGAAGAATTGCCATATGATTAAAAATGCTATTTATGAACAGCAAACCCCTGGGTGCACTTAAAATTCAAGTTAAAAAGAAAAATCAAAACAGGCAGCTTTTAGGAAAACATCTATCCTCTAAAACTAGATACATCTACGCCACTTGGTTCTGGTTAGCCTCTTATTAGAGAACAGGGGCTTCATTCCGCAATAGTAGAGGGAGGGGGAGCGAGCACAGGTACAGGTCTCTCAAAGAGCCAGGACCAAGGTCAAATACTTTTAAATCAAGTTCTACTGGAGAAGTTCAGGGAACTGAACCAAGAGAAGAGAGGAAATGGGCACCAAGGACACAGACAGAGGTCCTAGCAGCTGTCACCTCTGCTGAACACTGAACAAGTGGCCCCGGGAATGAAGCTGTGCATGAGGGGCCAGGTCCCAAATGGTGGAAGGGGAAGGTGCCCACTGCGGACTGCTTAATATTTGAATAGGGAATGATAGATGATGGAGGAGACTAGGAAATCCCCTCTGCGTGTCACCTCCTCTGGAATGGTCCCACGTGGACGTAACAAAATGGACTAAGGGGCTTTCTCACCCTTCCTTCCTGTTCTTGTGATTGGGTTCTGCAGGGTCAAAGCCCCTTGCTCATCCTTTGTCCCAGCACTGTTTTCCTACACACAGTCGCCAACCTGGGTTTGGTTTGGATTCTCCTAAGAGCTGCAGGTGTTTGGGGGAAGTATCTCTGGCAAGCTGTGCCTCACCTTGGAGGATCATCTCCTACCTACTTCCCATCACATCCCTGTGCAAACCCCATCTGTTCTGTAAGCCTGGCTCATGGACTGCTTCTCCCCGGAGCCTTGAGTTGCTGCAGGCCTCAAGCAGGAATTAATCTCCCCTTCCTCTCCTCTTCTCCATTTCCCCGAGCCAGAGTCTCCTCTCTCCCGGGAGAACTCCACAGGGCAGATTAGATCCCATCCAACGTCACATGTCCTTGCACCCAGCATAGCAGGTATTAAAAATACAAATAGGGTCCTAGCCGTGACTTTGCCAATGAGTGTCAGCTCTCTGTACCATTTCAAGTAGCAAATTTGGAATGCTTAAATATAGAGCATAGCATTGTAACCATGTGAATATGAAATAGGGTCATGTTCATTTGGCTCGGCAGTGGACTCATTCACGAAAACCTTGTAGTTACCTTAACCAGCAACAGCAGTAACATTCACTTTCCGACACAGTAACATTTGTCTCTGACTAGGGTAAGACGATTCTTTTTAGTATCAAGGAGTTAGGGGAGGGGCACGTACCACTTCCTGTTCAGCACATCAATGGCGGCCGCGACAGTCACCAACACCCGTACGCAACTGAATTAGGGACAGCAACGGAGAATTCGATAGCCTGTCCTTTCTTTTTGCCACCTCTTTTCAACTCAGGTCCAATGAACCCTGAAAGGTCTCGGGAGGGGGTGGTTATCCAAAGGAGCACACTGGCCTTTGAAACATTTAATAAGGAGTCATAATCAAACACAAAATGATTTTATTTTAAAAAGAATAAATTTACATACAGTACATAAGCAAGACAGCTGAAAGCTTCCAAAATAGAAATCCAGAGCATATGGCCCTGAAACAGCACATGCTTTGATTACACCCGGGAAGCATGAGTTGCCTACTTGGGGGGAGAAAAATCCCACGTTACAGGGCAACCTCCAGGCATGTTGTAGAGTGATTTCGGCCACCGCCATTTAAGAGCTTTTAGTTCAGGGTCCCTTCTGTGTTTCCTTCTGCGTATTCTGTAGTGGTGCGGGTCTGAGCAAAACCAGCCTGCAGTGACAGCTGGTTGGAAGGGTGCTGCAGGAGGGCCTGGCCCAGAGTGGGAGGGGGCTGGGGGAGGCACACGAGGAAGAGGGCATGTTCTGCTGGGCTCCCAGAGGCTCCAGTCGTCCTGAGGGCTTTGGGGTCACGGCTTCCAAATGCAGACCCCAGGTCCTAAGCTCATCTTGGATACATCATGGTGAGCTTGACTTTTAAATTCTTGATCTTCAAGTCTCCTGATGGAGAGGGGTTCTGGACCACAGCTGAGGCTACACCAGCAGGGGGCAGTCTCTCTCCAGAGAGAAAATCCAAACGTCTCCAAGGAGCCAGGAGGCCAGCTCTTTGAAGGGACGGGGGTGGGGTGTGTGAGACAGCGGGCCTGGGAGGGTGTGAGAAGTGGCTGAGGAGGGGTGGTGAGCGAGAGTAGGAAGCTGGTAGTGACTTTTCCAATCCGTTTCCGCAGAGCAGTAGAGCTCAAAAACTAAAATGGTCTTCACCAATATACACTTTTTATTTTCCAGTTGCAAAACGAGACACTTCAAAAAAAAGTGACCCCTGTGACAAGCCCTTGGGTCATTCTTTAAGGTGATATGGCTAATCGTCCTCCACCCAATCGTGTAAATACAGCCTTAAAAACATTCATACAGCTGATTGCTGTCCTGTTGTTGGGACTTAAGAGGACAGCATTAAAAATCACACACACACACACACACACACACACACACACACACACACACGCTTGAATGAACTGCCAACACCCACTGCCATGACAGTTACGGCCCCTCCTCTCAAAAGATACAAATGGAAAAACCCGATCCTTTGCTAATTAGCTTCAGAAAAATCAACTAAAATCATCTTGCGTAACTATTATCCAGGGCTGCGGGGACATGCCTCATCGCCACACTGGTGGGCTGGCCCAGGGCAGGGGTGCCGGTAAGTTGGGGCTCCCCCCTGCCTCCATCCTGCTGCCACAGATACCGGTCAGAGTTTGCTGTAAGAACAGTCAAATAAATGGCAGGTCCTTCTGATTCCTGCCTTCTAACTATGAACAGTGTCAGAAGAATTTGAAGGAAAGGCAGAATGGTTTCCTCAACATCGTTCCCAATAGACTGGAGCACTAAGCCGAATAGCAAGGGTCATCCCGACAGAAAGATCAGGGGACATATTTGAAATCAGGACAAACGGGGTTTTCAGTTTTCACACTGGAGGCAGAGGGAAGAGCCTAACCCTGAAGTGTGTGCGTGGAAATGACGTGTTGGGATTCAAGTCATTGGGTTCGGTGGTTCAGGCACCGCACAGCAAAAGATGCTTCTTAACTACGCATTTATGCCAACTTTTCCGAAGACCGTTGATGCGTGTTCCTTATCCTTAAGACCTGAAGATGTGCCCTCAGAGGACGTGTCCCCCTGTCGTGGCCTTCCTATGCCTCACGAGGACACGCGCGGCCTTAAAGGCTGTGTTGTGTTTGGTCAGCTTGTCTTCCCAAGAGAGGCCGACCCTGTTCTTGCATTAATCACCCTTAAAATTGCCAAGAGATAAGGTGGGGGGGGGCGGGGGGGGATGGAAAGGGAGTCCCTGATTCTATTTGGTGGGTGAGAAAATCGGTTTACAGAAAGTAACAGAAACGGAGGAGCAAGGCCCCGGAGGTCTGTTCCCTCCCTGTCAGGCCCCAGGGAGGACTCAGTTCATCTGTTCTGTTGGGCCACTCTTGCAGGCACAGGACAGTACCTCCCCAGTTTGTACAGAAGCACAAAACACCTAAATCTGGGCCGAGGGCTGGTCCCAAGTCACGGTGAAGCAGGAGAGAGCAGGACACGCCGGGAAGCCCCGACGAAGAGAGGTGGGACAACCAGTGGGTTTCAGGGATCAGAAGAGTGTGGAAACGTGACCTGGAGTTCTGCAAAATGCACAGACGAGTGGACCCCCCCGAGAGTGGGACTGAGGAGGGAAACCGGCTCCTGTCCACGATCTCCCAGGGTCACCCTCATCCCTTACCGCCCCACGGTGGGGTCCATGGCGCTCTTGCCACCCAAGTGGGCACAGTCTAGTGTGATCATAACAAAAATGTCACCCTGTCCAAGGAAGGCAGTTCTACACGAAGCCACCCTTTCTCCGGACCCAAGTTCCAAGTCTGGATGTGAGGCCCCGTGATGGGCGAGGTCATGACAGAAGAGAGACGCCTGACCTCCAGCCTCTCAGATCATGTCTGTCTCTTCTGGATCTCCCAAGCCAGGCCGCAGTTCCTGCCAGCCCGCGACGAGGTCCAAAGGCCACGTAACAGGGTGGGGGACCCCTCAAGAACGGACTGTGGGTTTAGCCTGGCTTCCCCCGCAGCCCGACGCTTACGGACTGATGTCCCTATGAGACAGTATTTCCTTCCCCGCAGCGGCAGCGCTGACCTCCGCTCTCAGCAGCACAGACACGTGGCTTAAGGATTTTTTTTTTTTTTTTTTAAGAAAAATGTATTGTCAAAACCTGCCCACCCCACCCCATTCCTGTTTGGGCTCCCTTGTGCAGGGGGCTGCCCTCCAACTCCTTTGGGGTTCAGAGCAGCCCCAAAAACCTGTGTAGCATTGGCACAAAGGTCGTAGCACAGAGGCCCACAGACGTGTAGGTGACGAACTTGTAAGGCACTTCGATCTCTAGTCTCCGCCTGGCCTCCTTGTTCCTGGTGACCACCTTGAACCATGAGTAGAGCACTTGCAGGGAGAGGTTTTGCACCAGCTGGCGCACTAGAAGGATCAACACGATGCCCACGGTAAATTTGGTCAGCCCCAAGACCAACATGCCGGTGGTGAGCGGCGGGATGTCCCGGGCGACAGGGAGAGACTCGGTGGGCGCGGACGCGAGCTGGAAGAAGTGATTGACCCAGAACCCGAGGGTCACCCCCGCCCCTGCGGCCAGAATGGTGGTCGTGTCAGCCCTGGTTGGACTGTAGCAGTCAGACACGGGGTAGTGGTAACACAGGAGGAAGGGCACCACGATGACGCACACGGGGAAGAGGGGGCTGGCCGAGTCCAGGCGGTCGATAAGCGTCCAGGCCGGGTAGGTGAGGATGATGAGGACCGCAGTGGCCAGGATGCCACCCAGCACGTCCTGCGGGAAGGAGAAAAAAGAAGGATGTAAGCCCACGGTGAGTGCCTCCCCGGGGGAGGGGCAGAACTGTGAGTCAAGTACGGCCGGTTTGACAT
This sequence comes from Neomonachus schauinslandi, assembly GCF_002201575.2. Taxonomy (NCBI): domain Eukaryota; kingdom Metazoa; phylum Chordata; class Mammalia; order Carnivora; family Phocidae; genus Neomonachus; species Neomonachus schauinslandi. The sequence goes on along the minus strand of NC_058405.1, from coordinate 177,722,097 downwards.
TGAAAGTGCAATTTTGGCATCGCTCTATCTGGCATTGCTTTGAAAGGTGTAAAGCTGCAGAGAGATTTGAGAGTAGGAAAAACAGCCGTGCTATTCACGTTGTGTAATTTTCTTTTTTTTTTTTTTTTTTTTATTTGCGAGAGAGACAATGAGAGACAGAGAGCATGAGAGGGAGGAGGGTCAGAGGGAGAAGCAGACTCCCCGCCGAGCAGGGAGCCCGATGCGGGACTCGATCCCGGGACTCCAGGATCATGACCCGAGCCGAAGGCAGTCGCTCAACCAACTGAGCCACCCAGGCGCCCCCACATTGTGTAATTTTCTTTCTTTCTTTTTTTTTTTTTTATTTGCGAGAGAGACAATGAGAGACAGAGAGCATGAGAGGGAAGAGGGTCAGAGGGAGAAGCAGACCCCCTGCCGAGCAGGGAGCCCGATGCGGGACTCGATCCCAGGACTCCAGGATCATGACCTGAGCCGAAGGCAGTCGCTCAACCAACTGAGCCACCCAGGCGCCCCCACGTTGTGTAATTTTCTAGTTTTCCTCTGTCCTGTGGATTAAATATTCCATATTTTCTTAGTGGGCAGCTCTAATCCCATTTTCCCCCATCTTCTATCATTTTGATTTAACATTAGGTAGCAAGTGTTGTCATCATCTTGCAGGGGTGACGTCATCCTTTCTTGGCAGGTCGGGGCTGCAGGCTGGCGGGGGGTGGGAGTTAGCTGCTGGGGGCACCCCGTGCACACCCCCAGCTGCTGCTGTCCCTTCTAAGGTACATTTATTTGGGGTGGTTTGAGAAGACATTCTGGGTGGGCTGATGCCAGAGCTCCACCTGTCTTGGCTCCGTCTTCAGAGACGGAATTTCAAACCGCACGCAGACCATTTCCGTGAGTGGATGTACCATGCTTGTCTTCACTAATCCCTTCTTTAAGACATTTTAGATTGTGGTCTTCTTTCTTCTGTTCCTCCCTTTCTCTTCCACACCCCCCCATCCCTCCATTCCTTCCTTAAATGCCTATTTAAAGTATCTTCAATATCCTGGGGCGCCTGGGTGGCTCAGTCAGTTAAGCATCTGACTTGATTTCGGCTCAGGTCACGATCTCCGGGTCATGAGATCAAGCCTTGTGCTGGACATGGAGCCTTGCTTGAGAGAGAGATTCTCTCTCTCCTTCTGCCCCTTCCTCCCTCTCTAAAAAAATAAAATAAAGATATATGTCTTTAACTCCTTAATGTCATCCATTTTCTGCTTCCTTTAGTGTTCTCACTGCAAAATTCATCAGAAGGTGAAGTCTCACTGTAATTAATAGAGGAGTACATCAAGTCAGAGAATGAGGGGCTCGCTGAGGTTTTGCTACAAAGTTTCACATGGTTTATTTTGAAAGTTTACCATTGAAAAATTAAAATATTTCCCCCAGTGCATTGGAAAATCTGAAAAGCACCAAAAAAAGCACTACCTAGGCATTACAGAAAATCTGAAAACCAGGGAAAAGTATAAGAAATAAAAATAGATCCTTATTTTTACCACCTAGAGTCAACCCTGTCTACATTTTGGCATGTTGCCTTCCACTTTTTCTAGAATTCATTTTGGCTGAGAATTCTTGGAAAGAGATGTTCTTGCTTCTTCTGAACATGGTACCCTGTGTTTACTTAGCAGGCGTCCGGTATTCAGCTTTTACTGACGTCACCCTGACCGTCCTGACTCTTCTCTAAGAAGTCTCTTTCTTGGTTTCCTCCTTTCGAGCTTCCTCCTCTTTCCACATCCTAAACACAGGCATTTCCACAGACCCTGTCTTCTGGCCGTGTGCGTTTTCTCCCTCAGAGAGTTTGTGCGGCGCCATGGCTTCCTGTCTGTCCTCTCAGTGGGGCTCTCAAGTTTGGGTCTTCCCATGTCTCTCTCACACTTTAGCCCCACGTTTCTTAACTCGATGCTGGACACTGTCACCCAGACGTACGGACGGCCCCCCAAACCAACTTGTCTAAGAGAATAATGACCAACAACCAAAAAGAGACAGGAGTAAAAGGGAATGAGAAGTTTATAGAAAAGGAAATAGGAATGCCTCTTAGACATACACAAATATACGGAAACTTACTCATAAGTGGAAATTAAACTAGGCTGAGGAGAAATGAGAAGTTACGTTCACCTAAAAGTCCGTACATGAATGTGGACAGCAGTTCTACTTATAATCCCCCCCAAACTGGAAACAACCCCAAAGTCATTCAGTGGGTGAATGGGTAAACAAGGTGTGCTGCATTCATAGGAAGGAATATTTCCCAGCCATAAAAAAGCAACAAACTACTGAAGCATACAAGAGCGTGGAGGAAATCTCCAGGAAATCATGCTGAAGGGGAACAGCCGCTCGCTCTCCGAGGGTTACACACTGTCTGGCTCTATTTATATGACATTCTCTAAAAGATGGAACTGTAGTGACAGAGAACAGGTCAGTGGTTGCCAGGGTCGAGGGGTGGGGAAGGGTATTTTGGAGGGTGAATTTGTTCCATGTTATGTGCATGCTTACTGCAGTCTATACAGGTGTTAAAATCTGTAGAACCACACACCCCAAATGAAGTCAATTTTACTGTTATTAAAAATTACACTCCAAGCAAAAAAATTAAAAGCCAGGGCACCTGGGTGGCTCAGCCGGTTGGGTGTCTGCCTTCGGCTCAGGTCATGATCCCAGGGTCCTGGGATTAATCCCTGCTTCGGGCTCCCTGCTTGGCGAGGAGCCTGCTTCTCCCTCTCCTCCTGGCTTGTGCTCTCTGTCGCTCTGTCTCAATCTTTCAAATGAGTAAATAAAAATCTTAAAGAAAATGAAAAGCTGGTGGACTTTTTTTTTTTTTTTGCTTTTACTAAATGACATTGTTGGGCGTCTGCTGCTATGTGTCAAGCAGAGCTCTGGACACCTACAGGTTCCCAGTGTGTCCCTCTCTCTGCCCACCCTCCCACACAGTGTGCTGGGAACGCACCCCTTACCTACAGGCTTTCACAAAACCCAGAAGTCTGAAAACATTCTGTTGATGAAGCGGTAGAAAGAAAAGGGGACTCTTATCCACTCAATCATATGAATGCAAAATGGCACAACTCTCGTGGGGAGAAAGTTTTTAATTTAACCTCTGACCCATAATCTCGCCCTGGGACTTGACCATAGAGATATACCTGCCCGTATCTGAAATGAGGTGCATATTTACAAGTGGTCTGTTGTGGTAGTGTTTGTGTTAGCTGGAGACTAGAAAAATGTTCTAGAAAAAGGTTCCACCTATAGGGACCAGTTAGATCTAACCATGGTATATTCACATAATGGAATATACTCTGTCACTGTGAAATGGATGAGGAGGTTTCATTTGGGACATGGGATATTATTTTTTTATTTTTTTAAAGACTTTATTTATTTATTTATTGGAGAGCGAGCGAGAGAGAAACAGCATGAGAGAGGAGAGGGTCAGAGGGAGAAGCAGGCTCCCCGCTGAGCGGGGAGCCCGGTGTGGGACTCGATCCCAGGACCCTGGGATCATGACCTGAGCTGAAGGCAGTCGCTTAAGGAACTGAGCCACCCAGGCGCCCGGGATATTATTTTTAAAGACTTATTTATTTAAGAGAGAGAGAGAGGACGAGTGGGAGGGGCAGGGGGAGAGAGAATCTCAAGCAAATTCCACACTGAGCACAGAGCCTGATGTGGGGCTTGATCTCACGACCCCAAGATCACAACCTGAGCTGACACCAAGAGTCAGACGCTCAATCAACTGCACCACCCAGGAGCCCCTCTGACATCGGATTTTTAAAAGCACAGGGCAGAACAGGGTATATAGTATGCTACCATTTCCATTTTTAAAAAGATGGGAGAATATATAGATACATTCTTACTTGGATACACCAAGAGGTTCACTTGACTGGCGGAGGACATGGTTGGTAAGGAGACTTTTCACAGGATACCCTTGTGTGCCTTTGGAACTTCATTATCATGTAAACGTATTGCCTCCTTAAAAAATTTTAAGTGAAATAATTCAGTCTCTCCTCTTCCCAACAGGATCTGCCTTCAATTCCCATATGAAGTGGGGATCCCAGGTGAGCCCAGCTGTGTCCTCCATGAGGTACTGGGCATATCTGGTGAACGGTGGGGGGGAAATCGCCCCCCGAAGTGTCACCTGCTGAGGACCGAGAGTACTTTGTGTGTTTTTTTTTTTTTTTTTTTTTTTTTTTTTTTTTTTTTTT
>NC_058405.1:177657610-177717795 GCF_002201575.2 Neomonachus schauinslandi | reverse complement strand
TTAAAGATTTTATTTATTTGAGAGAGAGAGAATGAGAGAGAGCAAGCACATGAGAGGGGGAAGGGTTAGAGGGAGAAGCAGGCTCCTTGCTGAGCAGGGAGCCCGATGCGGGACTCGATCCAGGGACTCCAGGATCATGACCTGAGCCGAAGGCAGTCGCCCAACCAACTGAGCCACCCAGGCGCCCTACTTTGTGTGTTTTAAAGGAACACATGTTTTGAGGGAAGGAGGAGACCCAGGTACAATGAACTCATTGAACTCAACACCCCAAACAAGCCTTTATTCTCAGTGGGGGGAGAAGATTCTACCACTCAGATGGTCTCCTGGCAGCCCCACGTCCCATCTGAGTTCTGAAGAAGTCAGAGAGGACGAAAGAGTCATTTTGCCTCAATTTATAAGACTCAGAGCTGAAGAAGGCTGTTTTGGGACCCCTCTGGCAGAGGGCTCTCCAAAGGGCAGAATCCATCCGTCCTTGTACGTCCACTCCCCAGTGCCCCGGGTGGGCACTGGATGATACCACCTTGCAGGAAGGACGTGGTTCACCATGTCCCGTGGAATCCGTCTCAGGCATGGACCTGCTGGGCCTGGCGGAGCCGCGGAGGAGATGTCGGTGCCCGGCAGACAGCAGGGAAGGGGGCTAACAGGGTGGGGCCACGGTACTCAGAGCAACACCCGCCTCTCCTAGACCCGCCATGGGGCACTTACTGCCAGGATCGGGGAGCTGCTGAGCCCCGAAGCAGTGGGCAAGACCAAGGCGCCCAAGCTCATGGCCTGGCCAGAGAGCAAGGAATGTAGCCAAGCCATCCTGACACCACCCTGTCTGACAGCAAGGAGGCGCTAGGGAGCTCAGACCCGTTGATGAGCACCTGCCAGGCGCTTTGAAACTCCAGAAATACTTGGTGGGTGGCATTTTGGTTAGGGGTGGGGACAAAATGCAGTTTTGCGGGGGGCGGGGGGTGAAGATTTGGAGTGATCCTGCAGGTGTCAGGGAAATTCACGTGTGATCCATGTCGCTGCTGGGGGCACCCGTCTCCCTGGCTGCGGAAGCTCAGAGTCCTGCTGGCCGTACCTGACGGCTCCCTCCTCTCGCCGCCCATAACCCCCATCACAATATTCCAGAGACTCCTTCTTGGCACAAAGCCCTGCTCCTGCTGTCACCACCCAGAGTTTGAACCTTCATTTCGCCTCTTGCCGGCCACTCTCCCGCCCCCAAACCTTCACTGACCAGTGTCCCGATGGCTGTTTCAATAGCAAATGTTTTCTGATCTTCCCGTGCGTTGCAGATTTCAGGGGACTGAAGTGGGCCCAGGAGTCTGCATTTAACACCCGACCTAATGCTGAGGTAGCAGGGCCCAGATAAAAACCCTGAGAAATACTAGCCTACAGATTGAGAGAGTCCAGCGTGATATGGGTTTGATTAGTCTGTCATTCTAGGGTTTTCGCTCACTGCTTTCCCATTTGAACTTTTCCACTGCAGTCCGATAGGGCTGCTTGCTTTCCCCAAACATGCCCAGTACAATTCAATCCCCTAGGTTTGCATTCCTTTTATGTACCGTACACTTTAACCATCTCTATCAAGATCATATCAGTGCATCGAAGGCTTGGCTCAAAAGCTATTTCCTTTCCAAAATATCTCCTGTATCACCGCAGTTGGAAATAACCTTTCCCTGAACTGAATGTGAAGGCCCTTGCTTAATATCACTCAGAAAGCCCTTCCCTTCTCTTGCCTTTGCTGTGGTCATGTATCTGCATGCTTTTCCCCCGAGTTGATTACAAGACTCTGATCAGCAAGGGCACATTCTCTTGCATCTTGGCATTATCCTCAATGCTTCTACAATAGAGATTCTCAGCAGATACTCAGTTCATAGTGATTAGGAGAATTCAGTGCCTTTCTCTTAACCTGAATATCCATAATAGTTAATACCCATTGTTTCAATACATGGAAGAAAATTTGCTTGCCTTCCTTCCTTCTGTCTTTTTTGTAACTGCAGTTAGTAATTCCCAGACATCTGGTTGGAATGTTCTTCATAAGCTAATTCTGTTCCTCTCCAATGCATCAGGAGACTAGACTCTTAGTCCACAGCCCTAGCATTTGAGGCAAAAATAATCTTAGCCAACATGGCTGCTGGCATAGAGTTTGTTCCTTCTAGCCACATGGTTCGATTTTCTGCCACAAAACGTGATATTGTAATTAAGACATTTAGATATTTTTTTAAGGAAAATACTTGAACCATCTCAAGTGAGCGTTCCAATTTGGGGCTCTAAATTTCTAGTAATAAAGTGATCCTAAGCAGCTTCTAAAAACAAGGTCTCTAATGCTTGAAAATTCAAGAACAACTTTTTATATTACTTTTCTCAAGCTACTGAAATTACAGGAACTGACAAAAATCTCCATCTCAGAACTGCATCTGCTGTTTTGATTTGGGCGCATTCTAAATGAGGAGGTGATTTCTTTGGAACCTCTATCGTTCGGCACAGTACACGGAGCCAGAGAGAAAACAGTTCCCAGGTCTCTGGCAAGGCGAAGACGGGCCATGGGCAGAGGTCAGGGCAGAGGGCACAGGGCAGAGAGCACAGGGCAGAGGTGGGGAGCCAACAGCCAGCCCCGGAACAATGCTGTGCTGAGCAGGTGGACGTGACAGGCGGGGCAGAGAGAAGAGAGGGAAAGGCATGTGTGGTTTAGAGGGAGATGTAAACGGCACAGGAGATCAGGAAAAGGGAATGGTGCCGAAAGCATGGTAAGGAAAGACATGAGGACAAAAATGGCAGAAGAGATATTCCTGACAATGGGGGAAAAAAAAAAGGCTTAAAGCTCACCATAGTACATAATTAGACTGTGAAGTGTACAAAATATTCACCACCTTGACCCAATTATTCCACTCCTAAGAGTTTATTCTACAATAAATAAATAAATAAATAAAACGCTGTTCACAAAGACTTGTGTAGAGGGGTGACTCTCGTTGGGTTAGTTCAGTTCATTCCAATTAAGTTCAAAAAGTAACAGGTGCTCCACAACAACAATCCAGAAACACAAACAAGCAAAAATAGCACAAGGAATGGGGCATGCATCATAATAAGAATCTAGAAAGACATAAATTAGGCATACTATAATAAGATAAAAATATGTAATAATAAATACTTGGTGGGTGGCATTTTGGTTAGGGGTGGGGACAAAATGCAGTTTTGCGGGGGCGAGGGGTGAAGATTTGGAGTGATCCTGCAGGTGTCAGGGACATTTTACATTTGAGAAGATACTTTTCTGGAGCCTTATTTTTTATGGTTTCAAAGTAGCCAAAAGTGAGATAATATTAAGCAGAATACAAACTTTGCATAAAGGATGCTCCTGGTTTTATAGAAACGCATACTTGCATGCATGGGTAAAATACCACAAAGAAATCAACTAAAATGTTAAAAAGCAGTTTTTTTCTGTTTGCATATTACAGGTGATGATTATCTTCTCCATGCTTTGCAGTATTTTGTAAATTTTCTGGTCAACACCTATTATTTTATTATAATAAAAATGTAATCCAGGGCGCCTGGGTGGCTCAGTTGGTTAAGCGACTGCCTTCGGCTCAGGTCATGATCCTGGAGTCCCGGGATCGAGTCCCGCATCTGGCTCCCTGCTCGGCGGGGGGTCTGCTTCTCCCTCTGACCCTCTTCCCTCTCGTGCTCTCTGTCTCTCATTCTCTCTCTCAAATAAATAAATAAAATCTTTAAAAAAAAAATGTAATCCAGGTGAAGAAGTCAGGATGTTAAAATCAGAATGTTTCAAAAGAGATGAAAACAGAAATAATTAACTGCTGCTTATAAATGTTCATATCATGCCAAAAAGGGAAACACCCCCAAGCATCTATATGGTAGTCAACCCACCATCCCTCCAGGATGTAACCACCATTTAAAATAAAGGCACATAAGATCCATAGTCAGGGCTACCTGACCGAGCACATTGTTCAAAATATAATGAACCTTCAATTCCATTTACCATCCCGGGTTTAAAGAAGACTTTTGAAATTATTTGGAAAAAAATCATTACACGAGACTAACATTTTCCAAAGTTAAAATGCAGAACAATGATTTTTGTACCTATGCCCATTTTCAGTTATAAAACTTAGTACTTAGATAAAAGCTTGCGCTTTATTATGTCTCATTACAGAAAACAAAAATAAAGACAGGCAATCTGGAGCGTTCAGGAAAGAATGCTAATCAAGCTAGCCCAAGCATCAGGACAAACTTCAGCGAGTGCGTATAGAAACACATCAAAGAGTGTTTTTATTCTTAGCCAAACAGAAACACTCCTCCCGGTCAACATCTCCAGATATTTCAGCCACAGGCCCCCACCCTGAGAACGGCCAGTGTTTGTCAGTTCTGACCCTACATCCCGATCCTATATGCAGCTTACTGCCACAAATTCACATTCCATTTCCAAACATCTTCACTGAAGAATGCTATTGAGCAGACCAAGACAACGCAAGGTTGGCTAACTAGAAAGAAGGGGGGAGAAGAAACCCATTCATTCAATTGTTAGGAAAGAATGCATTCAGATCTTGGAACTATTTATGCCGAGAACTCTATGATTCTGGCATCTTCCCCTCAGCCAGGTCTCCCGCTGAGAATGTGAAGGGCCCTCTCTGCCCTTGGCTGCCTTCACAGAGCAGGCTGCAGCCAGGAGCAGAGGAAAAGCCAAGACCCACTTCTTTGTACGCGCCCTGAATGCTCTCAATGCGAGCAGACCCTGACGTTAAAACAAACTGGAAAAAAAAAAAAATCTAAACTCCTACAGTTATTCTAGAAAATAACTTGTAGTTATCGATCAATGTTTCCTAGTTAACACACTCTGAATACTTACTCACTTCCATGCTGGCTCACAATTAGTTCAATTTCTGAGAATCATGCAGATGAGATTCAGTAGAAGCCAAATGGCAAGAGGGAGGCAATGCTGTTCATGAATATGAATATGAATGATTACAGAGAGAAACCTACATGTTATGTGATTAGCATATGTATAGGGGAGGAAGAGTGAATGCATAAGTTCAAAAAATATTAATTTCCTATTGAAACGCACCAAAGCTCACAGGAATCAAGCAAAAGCAGGAAGATTTACCTTGCCACATGGTGTGAACGTAAGCGGTCGAACCTCCTGATCTTTGTGGCTCTTTGAGTGGGCACTCTGTCACTGATGCCCCTCCTTGCCACAACTGTCGTCTAAAGCCACCTGATATCCAAGCAGAAATCTAGGACTAAGGATCACTAGGCATGGAAATCTATGGTCATAAAGAGAAAGCTTTGAAAAGGACTTTTTGAAAACTCATCAAGCTCAGGAGTAACTACAGAGGTAGAAGAAAATATGCCACCTTTCACCTTCTGCAATTTTGAAATAAATGCTCACTTTCTAAGTGAGCACATTTAAACCTTCATTAGGAATTACATTGAACTTTTGTAACAGAAAATGGTTTTCGGTAAGTGTGTTAAGAAAAATGACATAAAACTTGGACATGAGGCAAAAAAAACTTCGTTTCAATGTCATATGGGGGAAAAGGCCACCCAAGGATTATAGAAGGGATAGTACTCTGTTCACTGTTTACTACTGATTAGATAGAGGTCTCAGGCTTCATAACGTGACAGGCTAGTTGATAGATTTTTCTTTGGTAGAGATGCAAACAATTTCTGTCCAGTGGAAATGATAACCCCAAACTGATTACAGTTTGTTGCCCTATAAGACAGTAACCAATTTTGTATATAACCCCGCAGTCTCAAAGTAATATTTCTTTATTAAATTATCTATAAATACTTAGTTCTACTAACTAGGCTATTCTATTAATGAAGGCTATGAAGGCTATTTCCTTCATTAATTAATCGGTTGAATAAAATCTTTGACACATTTTTTGTTTGGCCAAGAGTTAGGATTTTACCATTTAAAATGATACCCTAGCAAGTAAATAATTATTTCAATGTTTGGTCATTTGACTAATTATCTTGGATGACTGAATATGTATATTCCATAAAACGATCACCACTGTTAACCTTGTTTTACTGTGTATATCTCTTTAAATGGCACCGCTTTGCTAAACAAGTAAAAAAGGCAGGTGTTATGTTTCTTAATGTGATGATATAATAAGATACTACTCCATGCTTTTTACAATATCAATATTAGCTAAATAGATACTTAGGTATATATTTCTAAATTTTAGTCCATATGCGGCATGATTTAGGAAACAATCACTTGCTTGTCTTGGCTTCACAGAATCTAACAAGTCCAAACAGGAGATCTTCACGAAGCAGACAAAATTCCCCCACCCATAATTCGCATTAATATGCACAGCTCTAACCATAATGAATCACAAGGCTTGGCAGGTCAACGGGCTTATGATAGGAGATCAAACAAGCTTTGAGACAGGTTAGAACATCATTTTTGACAACTGCTAAGCAGCCTGTTAGAATGACAAGTATAGGGGAGGGCAATCTGCTAGAAAACACAAAAGGCACTGTCAAACATTTAAGCGATGTTTCTCCAGTCTGGGTGGGCAGAGGGGCCTCTGAGCAACAAGAGAACAGAAGAAAGTCATGTTCAATGTAATGTAATTGAACAGGTCCATGCAGGTTGAAATTTAATTGGCACTGTCCCCATATTTACTGGGATATTGTAGGTAGGCCGTTTCGGTGCCTTTTCAAATTGTATCTTGCATTAGAATCTGCTAGGAGGCTTCTTAAAAGGCACATTCTGATTCAGTGGGTCTGGGTGGGGCCTGAGAGTCTGCATTTCTAACCAGCTCCCAGGGGATGCTGAGGCTGCTGGTCAGGGGACAATCTCACCTTGCTAAACCCCTGAGGCCGACGTGGGCTTTTCATAGTGAATATGGCAGGTCATAGCTGCTGGAGGGCTTCTTTGAAACACACACAAAGGACTAAAACTTCTGGATTATAGGAGTACCATACTTGAAAGTGATAGTACAGCTTTTGAAAAGTCCTAAGGTGATACGCTGATGTAGAAACTCTTGTGTACAAAGAGGTACAAGAGAAAGATCTGAGAATTCTTTGTTGGCCTAGTAACAGGGGTGCTCACATTCATAGGAAAAGAAAATCTGTCCCAGCCCTTTGCCACTGACCTTAGGAAACGCTGGCTTGAACCCTCGAGTCCTGGCTCCCTGTGCAAACACAGATCTTCTGGAGGGCATAGTCGGCGGCCCTTATGTCACAGTAGGAACTAGAGATTAGGAGACTGGGAAAATACCAGTCTTGCTTTGCGGACTGTCCTGGTGATGTCAGATATGGCCCTGCGGTGTCCATGATGAGGCTGCACGATCCCAACTACAGGATTTTCACTTCCTTGTCACTAAGTGTGTGCCAAGTGAGAAGGCAGCAAAGCCAATGCAACTTTATTACAAGCGAGAGCCAGGATACGATGAGGCAGAAGATTGTGGTACATGGGCGACCCTCTGTTTTCACAAGTGCGGGTAGAGCTTGGGGTATGGTGTGGAAAGCAAACTGTGCCATCAATCTATGCACATGAAATAATTTTATGGAGGTTTCCAGGTTTTTTGTTTGTTTGTTTTTTTAAGAACCAAGTCAATTGCCACACTTACGGGAAGACTTGTGTGCATTAAAAATATGATACATGAAGTATTTACTTCCTTTCCCAAGTGAGCATGTTTTAAGGAACATTCCCACAGACATATATAAACACAGACCTCAGGGGTGTTTCGAGATCAAAATTAAATTCTGGAGCTTATAGTGATTTTCAGAGGACAGGATGCAAGGCAGCTCCTCGACCCCTCTCTATCTGTCCGCTGTGCCCCAGTTGGGTCCGTCAGATCAGCAGCAGGACAGACTTGGGTAATAAAACCAATTCTCAGGCAGTTTTATGGCTGCAATGGATAAACAGTTCCTTTGCCCTTTGTGGCTGGAGAAACACTGCTGTTGCTTCCTGCAAGCGTTGTGGTCCAGCCCAACTCAACTCTTCGTGGTGGACTTCTCATTTTGAAACAGCACCACAGAGAAGGGATGGATGGATAGTAATTTTGTTGAGAATTTGCTTCCCTTTTTCAATCAGGTTTGGGCAGTAGGATTACAGCAACTATGAGGGATTTTGCTAATCAATGGTTTGCCAATTTGATTGATTCTCAAAGCCCTTTGAAACTCATGTATTTGTGTGATTGCCAAAATCCATATTGTGTTGTTTCTAAAAAAAAAAAAAAAAAAAAAGGACATTTCAGGGGAATACTAAGAAATGCAAGTACCCAGTCCAAGAGGAGTTATTGTTCTATTGTTCATGACAGTCCAGTCTCAAATCTTCCTTGTAGGAAATCCTCATGTAAATAATAATAGAGCTCAAATATTTATTAATTCATCCATTCAATAGCCATCATGTTCTTTTATTTTCAACTGGCTATTACATACCAAGAAATATAGGAGGATAGAGGAAGAGGAAGATGCAGTCTCTGTCCATTAAACAAAAATAGTTTTACTGTTTTTGTCAAAAACAAGACAGGCTCACTATTACAAGTGCATTGCCGAGGCCTCTGTCCGTAACCACCTCCTGACACACATAATTTCACAACTAATGGCGCCATACTCTATGAGCTGTTCCATAGAGTTCCAAAGCTTTTTTTCATTGACAATATGTCATCCACATCTTTTCATGATTACAGAACTGTATTACTTTAATGGCTATAGAACATTCCACTCTATGGAAATACTATACTTAACTAGATCTGATTGATGGACATTTAGTATATTCACATTGTTTGCTTTTAAATGCATTAATAACATCCTGGAGGGGTAGTACAGAATGGTAATTAAAAGCATGAATTCTGAAGTCAGACTGCTTGATTTTCAATCTCAGTCCAATCTCTTACCAGCTATAGAACCCTGGTCAGGTTACTTGACCTCTCTATGCTTCCTCTGTAAGCCTGGGATAACAATGGCACCTCTCTTGTAGAGTTGCTATGAGGTAGTCAGCTGCCTTATGAGGTAGTTAATGCATGCAAAGCATTTAGAATGGTGCCCAGCAGATCACTTTATAAATGTTTGCTGGGGTACCTGCATGGCTCAGTCGTTAAGCGTCTGCCTTCGGCTCAGGTCACGATCCCAGAGTCCTGGGATCGAGCCCTGCATCGGGCTCCCTGCTCCATGGGAAGCCTGCTTCTCCCTCTCCCACTCCCCCTGCTTGTGTTCCCTCTCTCGCTGTGTCTCTCTGTGTCAAATAAATAAATAAAATCTTTAAAAAAAAATAAACGCTGTTATTTTCATTTTTACACTTGTGAAATTATATGCTTTAGGAGCAAACTCCTAGAATTGGGCTAGAAGCCCAGAAGACTAAGAATGTACACTTCAGACATCCATATATTCTGCAAAATGTCCTCCAAAAAGCCTAATCTGATGGATTATCCACATCTCTAAAAATAGTCATCCTTGCTTGGCAGATATGAGATCTGGAAACTGTTACCTGACCAAGCTGGCTACACTGATTTAGTGCACACTGTGGGCAAGTAGAAATGGCAAGAATCCAGTTCAGGGACACTGAAGGAAAGGACACAAAGAATTCTATACCTAGCAAAAATATCCTCCAAAAAACAAAGTGAAACAAAGCCATTTCCAAAAGAAACAAAAACTGAGAGAACTCATTACCAGCATAAACATGCTAAAAGAAACACTAAATAGACAATTTAAGCAGAAAGAATGAGATGCCACATGGACGAACAGAACTGTAGGAAGGAATGAAGAACAAAAGAAAGAATAAATACATGGACGAACCTAAATATACATTCACTATAAAACAATAAAAATAAGTTCTTGTGGGCTTTAAATATATGTAGAATTGAATTTCATTTAATGACTCACTCCTCCCAGGGAGTGGTAAAGGTACTAGTTTGCATTTGACTCTCATAAATCAAGGATGCATGTTGTAATCTCTTGCGTAACCACTAAAAGAACTGTAAAGATTTTCTAACAAGCCCATAGAGAGTTACAATACTTGTAAAACCAGGAGAGTTACAATACTTGACCAAAGTTGGAGGACTTTTACCACCTGACATCAAGACTTACTACAAAGCTACAGTAAAGAAGGAGGTGGTATTGGCATGAAGACAAACCGACACAAGAGAGTAGAGTGTATATACATAGGGAATGTCAACAGTCATTTGATTTATGACAAAATTGATGCTTCAGGAAATGGAGAAAGGACAATCCTTACAAATGGCGCTGAGCATATTGGGTATTCCTATAGAACACAGATGGATCAAAAATCAATTCCAAGTAGACTGCGGATCTAAATAAGAAAAGCAAAATAATAAATCTTCTCAAGAGAATATCTTTAAGACCGTGTGATAGGCAAAAGTATCTTAAACAGGACACAAAAAGTTGTAAACATAAGTTTGATCATCGGGCTATGTTAAAATTAAGAACATCTCTTTACCTAAAATTACCACTAATAGAGCAAAAAAAGGCAAGCCACAGGGTGGGAAAAGAAATTTGCAATACTGTACATATATCCAACTAGTGACTCACCAATACAGATGAGCAACCCAGGGGAAAAAAAAAAAAGTCAAAAGACAAATAGGCACCCCACAAAGGAGGATACATAAATGGCTAATAAACATATGAAAAGGGGCTGTCATGATTCATCAGAGAAATCAAAATAAAAGCACAATGAGCTACTATTACACACCCCCTCACACGACTACAATGAAAATGGCTGACATCAGGAGGGAGGGCAGAGATGCGGAGAACTGGAAATCTCATATACCACCGATAGGAGTGGAAATCGTCATAATTCTTCAGAAGACACAACAGTGTATCCTAAAGCTGAGCCTACCTTATGACCTAGCAATTTTACTTCTACATTTATACTCGATAGCTAAATGTACGTACTCGCACTAACAGCCACGTCAAAGGAAGTTCAGAATAGCATCATTTACAATAGCCTCAAGCTGGAAACAATCCCAAATATCCATCGGTGACAAGACGGATAAAGTGTGATATAGTCGTACATTCTAATACTATCCAGCAATGAACATTAATGAACTAAAGCTACATGCAACAACATGGGTGAATATCACAAAGAAAATAGTAAGTGAAAGGAGCCCAAGACAGAAGAATGCCTAGTGTATAATTCCATTTACCAGGAGTTCCACTAAGAGATGGGGTCAGAGATCTGGGGAGGGGGTACCTGGAAGGGGTGCGGTGTAGAGGACGTGGGGGGCACTTCTGAGGTACCGGTAATGCTCTATGTACCGTGACCTGGATGGTGGTTACCTGGGGGCTGCTTACTTATCTCTCCCTCTCTTCTACGTACCACGTACACACCTATATCCAGGCACCAGGTTCTCCATGAAATTCTCAAGTCCGTTAGGAACTACAGAACCTTCTTCCTCATCCCTGGCTGCATCATCATCCTATTTATTAAAAGAAACGTGTGAGGTACTGAGTGGCCTGTCTTCAGACACCCTTCCTTCTGTCCTAAGAACTGGGCCCTCAGGGAGCCTCAGCTTCATGCTGCTGATGCCCACTCCACGGTCCCTTCTCCCACAGCAAGACGCCTGCCACATTCGACTCTGGGAGTTCGAGAAGCTCGAAACAGAGCAGCCAAACTCACACGGTATTTACTTTGGCAGTGACACTTCTAGCCCATTGTTCACGAGTTTATTCTTTCAGGCAGAGGGAAATAATGTTGAACACATATCAGACGATGTGAGCCAGCCTCCTCCTATGGTGAATGCAGTATGCAGACTAACAGATGAATCTTGTCAAATCCAACTCGATAAAGCACAAAGAAATAAAAGAGAAAATGCCGATTTGTGAACAGATTACAGATGATTATGCATACCACTCAGTTTTTACCGTGCCACTTACTATCAGGCACTCTGGTGGGAATTTCGGAGAATATGAAGGTGAGGAAAGTAAGATTCTTAGCCTCAAGAGCCTAACAGTCAAAGGGTGACTACAACCCACCACATGCCTGAACCATAGTTTGCTCTTACTGCTAATCAAGTGGTCTTCACACATCCAAATGCACAGTCACCTAAGAGACTTTGAATGAAAATCTCTCAAGCGTCCTTACATCTACTGAAATAGAAATATTTGTCGGTGAGTTAAAAGAAAGAAAGAAAGGTCAGGAAATTCACACTCTTGCCTTTTCTGTTGGCAAAACAGGTTTCCCTGGGAGACCCACTTCTTGGAAATTACCGTGAGCAGAGTTTTTCAGAGTCTGCTTAGAAGAAACTAGATGACAATGGGAACAAGGATCCCAAAGCCTGATGGAAATGGTCAGCTGGTCCCCTGTGTCCATTCCCACCTCCCGCTGAACTGGGGACATGGAGAAGTTAAAGACGCCGTTCCCGCTGCTCCTCCGGAAGGCAGGTCCCCCCATCCAGGCGCAGTCGGGGAAGCCGCCTTCCTCTGCTTCCTCTGTGTCCTGGTGAAGTCCCAGCAACGTGAATTGCAGCAGCTTGTCTAAGGATTCCGGTGTCTGTCACCGGCTCCTAGCTTTCTAGAGGCATCTGTGGCCGTGGTTACAGCGGCTGGACTCAGCCCAGCATCCGTTCATGCGGTTGGTGAGTGTGAGGGGCGGGGATCACGAGGGTGGGGGGCATTGGCCCTTAGGCTCCTGGCGGCCAGCAGCAGCCATGGGCTCTCTCTGCCTGTCAAGCCCTTCCCGCAGTCTGTGAGGACCGCATTCCCCGTGTTTCAATTCCCTTTGCTAAAATACCTAGAGTTGATTCTATTTTTTCCCTCCAATCTAGAGTCCTAGGTTGTGTTTTTGTTTTTAATAAAATTCTATTGTTTAATTGGCATTTACTAAGCGCCCATCAATAGATGTCAGGACGGAGGCAGTCCAGAAACCTACAAAGTGGCAAAAATAAATCATAAATCAATTTGAGATCAGAAATTTTCTCAGCAGTAATTGAGAGCTGGCCAGAGGCACACCTATAATGCATTTTAAAGTAAGCACTTAGAATTTCCTTCACGGTAGGGGCGCCCGGGTGGCTCAGCCGATGAGGTGTCTGCCTTCGGCCCAGGTCATGATTCCGGGGTCCTGGGATGGAGTCCCACGTTGGGCTCGTTTCTCAGCAGGGAGCCTGCTTCTCCCTCTCCCACTCCCCCTGCTTGTGCGCTCTCTCTCTCTCTCTCTCTGGCAAATAAATAAATTAAAAAAAAAAAAAAAGAATTTCCTTCACTGTATAAAATGGGATAGAGCCTTGGGTGGGTGAGCCACGTTACACTGGTTTTACTTTAAATGTTTAAGAACCTCGGGAGACTCTTGTGTATCGGGGTCAGGAGGAGCAGAAGGCCTGGCACAAACTGCTTCCAGGATTTTTTTTATTCTTACCAGAGAATCTCATGAGACAACTGTTCCATGGAACTTTGTGCAAAATGCAACAGAGGGGAGTACCCTGCTTTTTTCACCTGATACATTTTAACAGATTTCCGAGTTCTAGAACTTCTTTAAAAAATTGGAGTCTCTTCAGCTTTTATTCCTCTACGAGTTATATTTCTCTCCCTCTCTCCCCCTAGTCTGCCTTTCTCTCATATTTCGGAGCATAATTAAATCTTTAAATTTACATCTACTAAAATTCACCTCTTTCAGTTCACGGTTCTGAGTTCTGACACACGCCCAGGTTGAGAGAACCACCACAAGCTTTGGGACACGGAACAATGGCGTCGTCCGCCAGACTCCTTCATGCCTCTCCTTTCCAGACAAGCCCTCCCACATCCCCAACTCCTGGCAACCACTGATCTTTTGTCCCTCACTATAGTTTTGCCTTTTCCAGATGTCATAGAAATTAATCATACAATACACAGCCTTTTGAGTCTGGCTTCTCTCAGTGAGCATAATGCACATGAGAAGCAACCGCTAAGAGTTTGCTCCACATTACTGCGGAGTGTAATCCATCCTGTGGAGGTTTGCTTATCCATTCACCGGCTGAAGGGTATCTATCTGGGTTGTTTCCAGAGTTTAGAGATTATGAATAACTGCTTTATCAATAAATACTTAATTACATAATGTTAAATAACTGAATGTTGTTCCAGGTCTTGATGGATAGTTTAATTGGGCAATCCCTTATTGTTGCACATTTAAGTTATTGTTCATGCTGCACTATCTTTATTTTTATTAAATTTTTTAAAAAAGATTTTATTTATTTGAGAGGGAGAGAGAGATAGCAAGAGAGAGCATGGGTGGGGGCGGGGGAGAGGGAGAAGCAGACTCCCCACTGAGCAGGGAGCCCGATGCGGGGCTCGATCCCTGAGATCATGACCTGAGCCCTATGGCAGACGCTTAACTGACTGAGCCACCCAGGTGCCCAATGCTGCACTATTTTTAAAGAACATACAACCAATATGTTCAATGATTCTTTAGGATAAATACTTGGAAAAGGCATGCATCACACATTTTACTGTTTTTGATACATATTACATCAAAAGGTCCCCTTATGAGAATATCCCTTTACTCAACTCCTTATCAATGATTGATTTTATTTTTCACCACTGTCACAAGCAAAAATTTTAAAACGGCATCTCACTTTTACCTGTCCTTCATGACTTCTATTACATCCCTGTAAATACAGGTAAGATTGATTCCTTATGCTTACTGGACATTTTAATTTTTTTCTTTTGGGAATTGCCTGTTCTTGTTATTGCCTGCTCTTGATTCCTTATAATAATTGTCTATCATTTATTACATTTATGTTTTTAACGATGACTTTTTAAAAAAGATTTTATTTATTTATTTGTCAGAGAGAGAGCACAAGCAGGGGGAGTGGCAGACAGAGGGAGAAGCAGGCTCCTTAGGATCCCGATGCGGGACTCGATCCTAGGACTCTGGGATCACGACTTGAGCCAAAGGCAGATGCTTAACTGACTGAGCCACCCAGGCGTCCCTTAATGATGACTTTTGATTTTTTTTATAAACAGAAGTGAAAAAAGGTATGTAGTCAGCTCTTCTAACTTTTCTTTGTGGATTCTTACATTTCACATCATGCCTTTTTCTATTTTAAGCCTCCATAAATATTCATTAATGTTTTCTTTCTAATTTTTCCAGTTTTTGAGGTAGCGTGACGAGTAGAAGAGGCTTCCTGCCTGAGTCCAAGTCACCTCACCTTGAGCACACTGGATTTGCTTCTGCCTCTGCAGCTCTGACCTACTGATATTAAATGTGTAGGATTCTTCCTTTCTACATCTGTCATCTGAAGGTGAATAATTTATTGAACTAAATTTTTTTTTCTTATGACTGAATTTGATTTAAAAATAGGCTCCATTCTCAGGTTTCAGTGGTTAGTTGAGGATCATAGCAGATCATTCCACCTCTTCTTCCCTTTGGCCCACTGGTAGGACAAACCAGTAATGATGTAGAAAGTTGCAACAACAATAAAGTGCACTGGCAAGTGCATGCCAATATTTTCTGGAATGTCATAGCAGAAGTGAGCATTATGGGAGAAATCTGTATATATATTTTCCCAAGGGGCCAAAGAATCTCTTTAAAAAATCCTGTATAGAGGGGCACCTATTTCTTTACCTTGAAATAGTGGCTCCTTCAGTTAAGCGTCTGCCTTCGGCTCAGGTCATGATCTCAGGGTCCTGGGATCGAGCCCCGCATCAGGCTCCCTGCTTAGCAGGAGTCTGCTTCTCCCTCTCCTTCTCCCTCTCCCTCTGCCTGCTTATGCACTCTCTCTCTCTCTCAAATAAATAAATGAAATCTTTAAAAAAATCATGTAAATAAATGGGAAGGTCTGATTCATTTTACAAAAGTTGATCACACAGATTTTGAAGACAGCGCATTTTCTGTTAAGAGAGGCATACGATTATAAGCTTATAGAAACACTTCACCCTTCAATGAAACTGTAGCACACTATATCATCCCAAAGGCAAGTACCTAATAAAAGAAACAGGTGGAGACTGGGCTTCTGTGGAAGGTTTAATCCAATCTCTTGCTCTTACATTACGAGTAACTGGAACTCACCTAAAACACAAGTATAACCCCGTGGGGCTAGATCTCAATGCTGTGCTCCATCCCTGGATGTGGTTGTTTTTATTTATTTGGCAAAAGTGAAGGCGTTCTCAACACAATCTAGACTTTAAGCATTTATCCAAGCTCCCTTTTCAGCAATCCGGGATTTAAGGACACTTCTGGGAGGTTGTCACTGACCTGTTTTCCCCATGGCCACCGTGCCTGGCTGACTCCACCTCAATGGACCATCTCACAGCTGCTGGCCTCATCCACTTGGCTTGGCTGCCCAGCCATTAGCCTTGGAGAGTCGGGCTAATTGTCAGTTAATTGTCACACGCCCTCAGGTCTGACAACCTACAACACTGGAACAGCTTCTGAGGCCAACCAGTTTCTACTGCAGCAGGAAGGATGGACGAGGCTTCTGGTCTGAGACCAACTGGCCCCATACTAGTCTGTGCCTGCCTGCTGCGGCCCTTTACATTTTGGCTCACTGCCCACGAGGGACCTCTGGCCTCTGCACGATTCTAGTGCGTGGACCACCTTCTGTCTTTGCCAATCTTCGGCGGGCTGCATTCAAGGCTCAGGGCTCAGTCTGGCTCCACTCCTGGATTCGGAGCACTTCGGGCTAGCCTGCTCACCTCCCACTTGCAGGACAGACAGAAAACTGAGCCCCAACTGTGGCTTTTTGGACAGTGTAGAGAAAGCAGATGAAAAATTAATTTACCTACTTTTATTGTTAGGAATACATACCACAAGCAACTCTTGCTGGAAATGCCCTAACTTCAGTTTGATTAATATAGAAGCATATAACATCTTCAGTTTCCCTTTATATCATCCTAACAAACGGCTGTCGGCACTTCTCCTATGGTGGTTAACAAATAATGATTTATTTCATCTTAAAAAAACACAACAACAACAACTTTTAAAACAACAGAGGATGAATGTTCTACCATGAGTCCTTATTACCTATGAAACCAGAAATAATTCTCTATTTTAATAAAAGAATAAAAATATGTCTCTCCAAGGTAAAGAAAAACCAATGTGCATAATAACGGAGTGCTCAGAAACACAACCAAATTCCCTTTTTATCTCAGTAACTAACTTACCCTATAACAGAAAGTAAGGCTTGGTTGGGTAGAATTCATATTACAATTAGCTTTTTTTCCATATTAAGAAGGGGAGTTTGAAGTAAGGTTTTTTTTTTTAAAGTAGTTTCAAAGAACTTGGAAAAAAAAGAAAACACGCCAAGACTGCTCTAGTCCAAAGCCAGAACAGAGTTTTGTATGGGCTGCAGATAATTTAATATTTGAGAAGCCTTTTCAATGTTCTCCAACTGCAATCAAAACTAAAGCAATAGTTAGGGGACAAAAATAAATGAGTAAGCAAATAAAACCCAATATCTATATAATTATCCACAGATCAAACAATTTAGGGACAATAAAATAGAACGGCATTTCAGCTAATTCAAATTCAAAATAATGGGACAACCATTCACTAATCTAGCAACAACAATTCCGGCTAATTTTACCGTTAACATATTGGGGATAATTGCCTTATCAGTCAAAAGACTTAAAATCAATTCTGTACAAGTTGATTAATCTCAGGCACCAAAAACTGAGCATGAAACCTTCTTGATTGGCTCTAATCCTCCTTTCCCCACATAAACAAGCATAATGCCCAGTTTCTGAGTCCTTGGAAGAGCAAGAAAACGAAATAATGTCAATGTAGAAAGGATATCACTAGGGCTTTGTCTCCCCTTTTCTTCTGACAACAGACCCATTTCATTTTGGAGAACAGCTCCTCCCACAGGCCAACCCTAATCCCAACCCTAACCATCACTGCCCATCACGGCCCCTGCTCACCCAGGCTGGCTCCCACCCCGCAGGACCAATCGCCGTCCTCGGCACCCTCCCAGAGCGTTTGGTGCAGCAATGGGCTCACTGTCCAGGTCAGGCCATTAGACACTTTCCTGAAATTCTCTCTACTACAATCCTTTCAGGAACAAAACAGAATTTAAGCCCAGAGCTCCTTGGATCTAGCTCAGAGAGAAGGCAGCCCAAGAGCACGGATCCACCATGTGAAGAGATGTACAGAGAAGCTTAAGGATGAGTGGGGAGACTTCCAGCAAAGATCTAGACTGCAAGTCCCGTTCTCCCAATGGCGACCTGCCCTCTGCCCTTCCTACAGCGTGGCTATAAAAACCAATACATTTTCCTTTAAGCTTAAGTGAGTTTGAGTTGGTGTCTGTTATTTGCACTCTAGGAGTCCTGACCTGTGCAGACGGTAACTTCTTAGGTTTGGGAATTCTGGGTTGTCTTTCTACTCCTTGTTCTCGGGGCACTGCCTTTGTAGCCCACAGGGGTGACTCCTGGGGTCTTGTTTCTGCTCTGGGACCTGCTCCTCTTCCTGAGCCTCACTGGTCCAAGGGTGGCACACAGGGCAATCAAGGTTTCACCTCTGGAAATTAAGGTTTTGATCTGAGAGAGAGGTTGTGGGGTTCTTCAAACAGTAGTTCTCCAGAGGGACAGGAAGGCATTCTCGGAGACACTGTGGTTCTGGGTCTTTCAGAGGTTTTGTTGCTCAGCCCCATCCATACTGAGTTCCATGAGCTGCCCCAGGCCTTCCAAGACATTCTACCCTGTCTTTCTTCCTTCCCCACCACTCCCCTTCAGCTGACTGCAATTGGTTTCCTCTTCAAACCAAGAGAACATGAAATTATACACAAAAAATTGTTTCTGTAAATCATTGGTGAGGACACTTTTCACTATGGGAAATGTAAGACTTCAATAAAAATCAGTTGAGCAATAATGAACTTTTTACCTTGAACAACAAGCCTAGAGGCAGTGTGGCCCCAGGCGTGGTGGATCAGCCCCTCAAGGATGTCATCAGGGCCGCCATGTTTTATTTCCGTGTTTTGCCATGAACGGGACTGACTGCTCTCAAAGGTCAGTTCCCCTGGAATCCCCAGATGGCTGCCACTCACAGTTGGGTCTACCTGGGTCATCCTTCACATCCAGCAGGAGATGGAGACACTCCTAATATCCTGGCGGTGGTGTGAGAGCCGCTCTAAGAAATTTTTAAGAGTCAGAACTAATTCAGCTTGGTGACTGCCTGGCTGAGGACTATGGGAAGGGAGGAGCTAGGGTGGGGCCCAACTTTTCTTGCTGAGGCATCTTGGTGGATGAAGACACCCTTCTCTGAGGTGCAGCCAGAGCTGGTTTGGCAGGACAGGGACCCCACGTGTGGGTTCTCTGCCTCCTCAGGCTTCACTGAGGCCTGCCCAGGAGTCAGCTCGGGGCCTGTCCTCAAAGCCTTGACCTTGACAAGCAAACCACTCACCTCTGACATGGAGTGATTTCTCAAGGGGTGAGATAAGTAAATTTCTGTTCTTCTTGAATTGCTTCTGCTTCGTGGGCAGAGAACCATTTGCATGAAGCAGGCAGCCCCCTGAATGACATACGAGCTGTTTGTGTCCTTGCTGTGCGCCATTAGAGAATTCATGCTATGGACGTGGTGGGTGTCTACACAGCATCCATCTTCACCTGCCTGCCACCTTCCTGCTCCAGTTTGGTTCAGGCACAGGTTCGTGGCCAGTTCTAAAGGATAATTCGTCTAATCAGGCTCTCAACCCTGGCTGCACATAGAAATCTACAGAGGATCTTTGAACAAATACCAATGCTTAGGATGTGTGTGTGTGTGTGTGCATGCGTGTGTGATTTCCACTCTTCAGCTATTGCGAATAATGCCGCTGGTATGAATGTGGGTGTCCAAATACCCCCAGGGATATTTTTACAAAGCTTTCCATGGGATGAGAATACACAGTCAGGGTTGAGAACCATTAGCTCATGGCAGTCCCTGGCAACCGCAAGGGGTCTGGGGGAGAGGCATGCCCCCTTAGTCGGCCTGATCAAGCTGCTCCAGGCTAATTATCAGCAGCTCATACCTCTGTCACCATCAACACTCAGAGACCCAGAAGGGTGAGGTAGGTTTTTTTTTACTTCCATATCTCAATGATCGAGCTCCCAGCCTGGCACCCTGCAGCAAACTACTGAGCTGCTGTTGAAGGAAGAAGACTTCCAATCCATTATTTAACTGGATCTTACTGTTAAAACCAACTGCCCCCTTCAGTTACTAGAAATTATGTGCCATCGAACCCTGGGCCGTGCGTCTGGCTCCACTCGGGCCTGGGCCTGAGTCAGGGTCTCAGACCTTTATAAAACAAAATTGCATTTATGGAAGGAGCCCTGGGGGGGGGGGGGATGGGGGCACAGGGTAGGGGTGGAAGTTGCTACAGCTTCGCTCCAGTTTCTTCTGGGACAGATGCTCTGAAAGGAGCTGCTGTGCCCATTCCCTGCAGCTGAATGAGAGGCTTAAGTAATCTTCCCCACAAATACCTGCTTCCTTATCCCCATAACCCACTTGAAAAAGAAAAGCCAGACACGAAGCTGTGTTTTTCTTGAGGTGGGTTTTCTGTGCTCTCTACTCACGTCTGCAGCCCCACGTCCTCGTGTTTACACTGCTTTTCATGTTGACCTGAATTCTCACGATCTTTTTTTTTTTATGACAGCCTATGGAAATTTTAAAAAGTAGCCCCAGATAAAAGAAATGCCAAAACACCCACGAGACTTCTGCCTGGTTCCATTTTTAAGTCTGTGGACGTATTTGGAGAGAACCTCTTTCTAATGTGAAGCAGTAGTGTGGCAAATTGAGAATGCTCTCCTCTCCATTCCCCTGTGGGCTCAGAAGCCAGATGCACCGGGTGACGGGACGGGGACAGCAAGGACGCATCTTGGGAGGGAGAGGAGCCAGGCCCCTAACTGCTCCTGCAGAATCTTCCAGATCTGGTCAGGCCGGGGTGAGGATGGGGCAAGAGAAGCAGCAGCGGGCAAATTCAGGGGCAGAGCTGGACTTCATTTGAAATGTGGATTTTTTTTTAAAGATTTTATGTATTTATTTGACAGAGAGAAAGAGAGAGAGCACAAGCAAGGGGAGCAGCAGAGGGAGAGGGAGAAGCAGGCTCCCCGCTGAGCAGGGAGCCCGATGTGGGGCCCGATCCCAGGACCCTGGTCATGACCTGAGCTGAAGGCAGATGCTTAACCGACTGAACCACCCAGGCGCCCCGGATGTTTGGTTTAACATGAAAACTTTTCACATTCATTCTGATTTAAGTACTACATTAAAATCATTTACCTTGGTTGCGGGGCTGTCTGGCACGCCATTTTGTGCCTTACTTCCCTCACTGAGGCCCAGTCCTGATTCCATTGGCTCTTGGCTCCCCCTTGCTTTTCTTTGAGTTAGGGTGTGCATTTTCATGAGGGAAGCAAGATGTCTCTCTCTGAGTCTCGTGTAGCCATAAGCTTGTTTTCTCTGGGCTTACTTCCTCCCAGGCCTTTGCCTCTGCTCATTCTGACAAGCTCTCTCGTTACCCGTTCACCTCTGCTGCTTCTGCCCTTCCCAACCCTCCGCGCCACCCTTCTTGCAACTGCCAACACCAGGTACCGGGAGGAGAAACAAGAGGGCGGCCTTTCCCTCAGAGGTCTTTTGCTAACAGTTTTTGAGCTTCATATGGAGAGTACCACAAATAGCAAGGGCCCATTCCTTTTTAGAGACATCTTTCTTTTCTTTTTTTTTTTTTTTTTAAAGATTTTATTTATTTATTTGAGACAGAGAGAATGAGATACAGAGAGCATGAGAGGGAGGAGGGTCAGAGGGAGAAGCAGACTCCCCGCCGAGCAGGGAGCCCGATGCGGGACTCGATCCAGGGACTCCAGGATCATGACCTGAGCCGAAGGCAGTCGCTTAACCAACTGAGCCACCCAGGCGCCCCTTTCTTTTCTTTTTTTAAAGATTTATTTATTTATTTGAGAGAGCGAGAGACTACATGAGAGGGGGGAGGGTTAGAGGGAGAAGCAGGCTCCTCGCCGAGCAGGGAGCCCGATGCGGGACTCGATCCCGGGACTCCAGGATCCCTGAGCCGAAGGCAGTCGCTTAACCAACTGAGCCACCCAGGCGCCCTAGAGACATCTTTCTTAGGCCAGTTATGATGATCAGTAGGCCCTGTGGTAAACCATGGCCAGCCTTGTGCTCTGGAACCTCAAGGCAGCTGGCTAATACACCAGGAAATAGAGCTCTGAGGTGATTTTAACTGTGCTAACCATAGCAGCCCTGGAAATTCTGAATATGGTAAAAGGGTAGCCGAACCTTTAAATGCAGGCGGGTCTCTCTGTGCCCACCACGGCCCCCAGCCCAGAACAGTACAGAAGGAAGCGAACCCATGATTCTGGGCTCTTTTGACCCAGTGGGACCCTTTCTCTAAAAGGGCAGCTGAGATCCTTAAAAATCCAGGCCTGTGTGAGGGCCTAAGTGGAGAACCCTATCCACCCGCTCGCCTCCTTGACCCTGGGTGTTTTCCCTGCACTGCTTCTGCATCATCAGTAAACCAACATGAACCTAAATGACTGAGCCTCTGTTGCCATTCTAGCCAATCTTCCAAGTCATGAGGGTCTAGCCCAGCTGAGCCTCCTTGATATTATCTTAATGATTCATTATTATTATTATTATTATTATTATGCAGGGGCCACAAAATAATAATTACTTGCCTCATGGGCCTGATGGGAAATATAATTACACATGCAAACAGCTGTAGACGTAATACAGTGTGAAGAACACACTGATATGTCGGCCGCAGCGTTATTGGGACAGTCACCTGAAGACCTGACTGCAGGACTTACCAGCACCGTGTGCATCCCGGTGTAGAGTCTGCTGAGACACACCAAGGTGGAAAACACCACAGCCATCAGCAGTCCCAAAGCAAAGGGATACTGTGTGGGGAGAAGAGAAAACAAGGCAATGAGATCATGCTCACACTTTGACACAGTGGGAGGAAAGGGTTCCCACCCAACGACTGCTAGCCTCGACCTCAGTTTCCCCAGAGCGGCAGTCTGATGGTCTCAAACCACTTGAAAAGTGGGAAAAAGAGCAAAAAGAAGGGGAAGATGCCTACAACATCGTTGGAACTCGGCTTAAGGCCTCATGACCACAGACATGGTGCGGATAGTTTTCGTGAAGTAAATCATTCTTTATTTCGACCTATTCTTAGCCCAACATGTATGCAGTGTAGAGTATGGAGGGGCAAGGTAGATGGATAGCCCCATCACCCGGAAGCGCAACTGACGACTTCCTCTTTGAGCACTGGGTGGTAAAGCTTGGCAACCACTGGCTTCCTAAGGAAGCCCAGCCAGGCTAAGAACGGGCACCTTTACGTACAGATGTTGAGGCAAAAATCCAGACTTTACTACATCTCAACATTTGCTGGTGGTAACTACAGCAACCAGAGGAATCTGGCTACTGCTGAGTCCTGTAAGGAGCATAGGGGTATTCTGCTTATAAATGAAGACGTAGAGACATAATCCATGTGCTTTAAGCACTAACACCTGTGGTGTCCCATGGTGAAAAGAATAAAGACGACAGAGAGCTGTCTACATTGTGTGAAGCACTTTAGAGTCACCCCCTCCTCGCATCTTGACACAACCCTATGAAGTGGGTTCTGTCATTAGCTCCATTCCACAGCTGAGGAAACCCTTAACCTAGATAATCAGTTACGTCGCTATTAAACTTTAGCACACAGACGCTTTCCCATCCATCATCCCATTTGATCCTCACAACAGGAGCTGGCCCCACAGAGGCCAAACGACCTGCCCAAGGTCACACAGTCCGTAAAGGGTAAGAGTCAGAACCAGAAGCCCCCTCTTCTGAATCCAAGACCAGCATGTTCTTTCTGATGCAAGATGGGAGTACAATTATACATGGTCGTAGGTCTTTTCTTAACATTTATCATTAACCGCATCTTGGATTTTAATTTAGGAAAAAGTGTTAAAAATGAATGAGTTAATGCTTTCAGAAATTAGAGTCTGGGCATTAGCCTGCACACACAGTCATATAAATAAGCCATATTTAGAACTGTTTACAGCAAATAACCCAAATAGCTAAATATATTTATCATTAAAAATTGAGTAACAGCTCAGGCTGAAAACTGCTGCATCATATGAGCTGAAAAGAGTTTTTTGAGAAGGACCAGGAGACCTTGAAATGAGTCTATAAACAGTGGTTGTTGCTGTGTTCTTGCAGTCAGCTGCTACTTGGGGCTTTTTTCCTGCACAGTGCCTCTCTGGATGCTGAGAGCAGCCGATGGGGGCTGGCCTTGGGCCGCCCGTGTCCTTCTGGGGCAGATGCCCTGCGTACGACATAGCTCCTAAGTCTGCATTAAGTGAACTCATACAGTACTGGAGATCTCAGAAATTTCTGATCTTGGCATGACACGTAAGGAAGTTACGATAGATTATACTATACCTAGTTGGACATACTCCTTAGACCCATCCCTTTCCCATCCAGGAAACTGAGGTCTGACCCCCAGGTGACCAGGCAGAAGACCATAGAGGTAGAGCCAGGACCCAACACTAATCTTGTCCTTGTCCAGCCACATCAGGCGGACTCCCCTAGTTCTGCACAACCTGGAGCACAGAATGTGCTCCCGTGTTTTGAGGGTGAAGGGACAAAGCGAAACAGTACTGTCTTTTACATACAAGACGGTTAAGTTTAATGAAATCTGAATTGTCCGGAGAGTAAAAGGTACAATTTATTAAATGAAACACAAACTTGGAGCAAAACTTCTCAGGCAAAAAAAACTTCACTGCAGTATTAGTGTAACTTGTAAAAGGTCTGACTGTAACTGGCATCTAAGCAGATTATTAATTAAGTGACATTCTTCTATTTGCAACATTTATCAACCTGCTGTCCCTTAGAGTACTCTAGAAAACATGGAGCCATTATTTCTAGTGGTTGAGCCCCAACCAGGGGCAGAGGCCTCCTTGGGAGCCAACGTGGGGCCCAGACTCTTTCCTGCCCGGGCCCTGGGGAGTCTAGCAGGAGGAGTTATCTGGGGGAATCATCTCAGTCCTGGAGGACCAATGATGAGGATCCTAAGCTCCTCCCATCTGCTGCAAACAAGAAGATGAGAGAATCGATAATGTGCGGTCTAGTCAGGCAGCTCAGGGTGACGATGCTCTGCTGGGGAGACTCCACACCCTGGTTCCTGGGGCAGTCCATGTTGTCTCGTGGTGGGGGTATTGTTCCTGGGGATATCACTTTTACTATGAGGCACGGCCTCATTTGGACGCTAAGCCATATGTCACTTTCTCTATGAAGAAATTGTCACTGACGACTCAATACATTTCGATCCCCCGTAGTCTTCATTTCATAAACCTCAAAGTCCCTCAAAAAGGAAAATTCTGAAGCAAAACCTCTCTTTGCTGCCTCACTGCGTGGATGAGGTTACGTGGGAGGAAGAGGAGTCAGGCCTCACCTGGTATCTGTCCATGGTAGAGATGAGGAGGGTGAAGGATATGACTGTGGCTGCCATGGCGTGGGTGGACGGCATTCCGTACTCATCAATCACCCTTTTCTCCAGCTTTACCACAGGAGGGGAGAGAGGACGAGGCCACTTCAAGATGTCCTTGGCCACCTGGCCAATATACATCACCAACTGCAAAACCAAAGGACTGAGGTGAGTCCGACCAAACAAGTAAAACCCCTAGATGGTGTGAATTTATTTTGGGGTTCCCAGTCTGTTGGCTGAAATCACCATCCTCTCTGACCCAGCTACTAGCTGGGAAAGTCTTGTAGGATGCTATTTTAGTCAGACCTTTTGAATTCCAGAAGACCACTGGGCCAGTAAGACATGACATTAACACATCTTTTTTTCTTTTTTTTTGAGATTTATTTTAGAGAGAGAGAGAGTGCAGATGTTGGGGGGGGCGGGGTGGTAGGGCCGAGGGAGAGAATCTTGAGCAGACTCCGAGCTGAGCGTGGAGCCCGAGGTGGAGCTCGATCCCACGACCCTGAGATCACGACCCCAGGTAAGACCAAGAGTCAGACGCTTAACCGACTGCACCACCCAGGTGCCCTGACATTAACACATATCTAAATTTTAGTGATATACTTAACAAGCATTTCTTACTTCGTATGCATGCCAGGTACTGTTCTAAGAGCTTTACAAATATTCATTCACTTAATCCAGTAACACCAGAGAATGCAGATCCATTTTATGGAGGAACAACCACTGTATATAGTAAGTGGAGGACCAGATTCGAAACCAGGGAGTTTTGCTTCAAAATCTGTAGCTGACGCCTACCATGGTAATACCTCAAAACCCAGGACAGTTCTCAAATCAGAGTCTTCGTTTTCAAGTTTTAACCAGAAAAGTGCCTGTTCTTACAGAAGTTCTGCTTAAAAAAGTTTTGAATGCCACTGTTATTCCTGACGCATGTAGGTAACATACTGGATAAAATTTAATTTCTTCCAGTCATCAGGAGTAAATGGTATCAGTAAAATAAATGGCATGAGTATTTTCAACCCTAAAATAAAGACAACTCAATCTACAGTTTTTTCAAATGATTTTTCATGATGGCATGAACGAAAAAACTGCCCCCCCCCCTTCTTTTTTTTAGAACACAAGATAGAAATCAGAATTTGGCTTCTGTATCCTTCAGAGATGAACAGGACTATTAACCACAGACTCATTTTGTCAGGGGACTTTGCAGGACAACTTCAGGATCAGTGATAAAGAGGGAAGAGCAACCCATTCCCCCAAGTCTGCATTTGCAGCTCAAAGTGGGGTCTGAGGGTGGGCGGCGGGCGCACCACCTGGGCGCTGGTTTCAAAGGCAGAATCTCAGGCCCCGGCCTCCTGGACGGACGGAGTTAGAACCCCATTGTCACAAGACTCCCAGGTGGTTCGTGTGCACACGAGAGTCTGAGGAGCCCCGTTTGACACTCTATTCTTGCACAGGTTCGTTTGTCATGGGCTTTAATCATAAACCTAACCCTATTGATTTTACGGGGGCTTTATTTACTTGTGATAGATGGAGTTACCTTGCTTTAGAACAAAACCCCTGATGAAGGACTATTCCAAAATAACGTTCATTAGTCAGCCAGAGTGCTTCAGGGTTTCCACGTTCTGGTGCTTTCTTTTAACTCGTTTATTTCAGAGCATTATTCTAGCGTACGCACATCCCCCAGAAGGCGCGGCTTATGTTTTCTGCTCCGCTGCCATTTTGCTCTGGGTTAACAAACCAAGAGCTACGGTCTGTGCACAGCAGGCCAAATCCACAGGATTTTCAGTGACAATCACTGAATTCCATAGCCATGATTTCTAATCGGACTTTGAAATTCAACCTCTTTACCATCCGCTTATTACCAGGAACTACTGTCCTGGAAACCAACGCACTCTTTCATGTTTCTGCCTCCCTCCTGTGAACCTGTAAAAACCACATCAGACTGACAATTATGTGTGCAGCTGGAAAACTCACAGCCATCACTGACTACCAGGAATGTCGCAAAAGCTTCTTGAGATGGATTTCTCAACACTGTCCCTTCCCCACTCACCAGCAAAAATAAAACACGGCTGGCGTAATAACTCTAGTTTGTTCAGAAATTCTTGAAATCCTCAGACAGGGACCCTTAATATCATTAGGTGAAGACAGCCCGGGAGGTCTTCAGACAAATTTTTAGATTTCCTTGAAGTTGACAAATCCCTCTGACTTCATTTCTATTCTGCCTTCCATGTTGGAAGGATGTTCTTAAGAATTTGGACAATTGTTCATTTTCTTTCAACAATATTACCACAGCATCACATTGTATCTGATCAATAGATTTCAAGTAACAGTTACCGTAGTGACAGCTCTCTTTAAACAGATTGGGTTATATTTTTCAAGTCCTAAGAAAGGAGTACCACTCGTGGGTTGGGGAGTCTCTGCCTTTGCTTTCACTACAGCGAAGCGATGATGTGCCGAGCCCTGGGTTAGGTTTCAAGTCCATGAATGGAGAAAACTGTGGCATAAACAGAAGATCTGTTTCAAATATGCTTTGAAAAAAATTATCCAACAAATTTTCTGGATATGTATATGTGCAGGGACACAATGAAGAAGCCAGAACAAAAACAAAGAAAAAAGAAGTACATACTATATAGTTCTGTTTTTATAAAATTCTTGAAAGTGGCTTAACTTTATAGTACAGAAAGCAGACCGATGGTTGCCCGGAAGGGGGTGGGGTGAGGAAGAAATCACAAATGGGCAGGAAGATGCTTTTAGGGGTGATGGATATCTATCTTAACAACTGTGATGATTTCAGGGATATGTACATATGCCAAAATATTCCAACTCATACATTTTAAATATGTGTAAAGTTTGTGAACACACTAAGAATTGTGGAATTGGACACTTTCAATGGGTGAATTGTATGGTATGTGCATTATACCTCAATAAAGCTGTTAAAGACATGCAATTTACTGTATGTCAATCACATCTCAAAAAGTGGCTGTCTTAGCTTGGGTTGCCATTAACAACCAAACATAGACTGGTGGCTTATAAACAATGGGAATTTACTTCTTACATTCTGGAGGATGGAAAGTCCAAGATCAAGGTGCCAGCAGATTTGGGGTCTGGTGGGGACCTGCTTCCTGGTTCACAGACAGCCATCTTCCTGCTCGGTCCTCGCCTGGCAGAAGGAGTGAGGGAGCTCTCTGGGGTCCCTTTTACAAGGGGCACTAATCCTATTCATGAGGGCTCCACCCTCATGGCCAAAGCACCTCCCAAAGGCTCCATCTCCTAATACCATCCCATTGAGCACTAGGTTTGAACATGTCAACATTTCAAAAGTTTTCTCAAGGATGAGGAGGTGTGTGCGGTGGGCCTGGCCGTGAGATACTGTGTAGAAGGGCATCTAGATCTTCAGTCCACTTGGAGGTTTGGGGAAGAGGTGTAGCCAGACCTGATCTGTCCTCCGGTGTCCTGGGCAGAGTAGGAGCAAAGACATCAAGACTAGAGGGAAGGAGACCAGGTAAGAGAATATTGCAAAATCCAGGTGAGAGAGAAAGGTAGGATCAAGGTCAGCAAAAGTGGGGCAGCAGACAGATTAAAAAAAAAAATTTTTTTTAAGCTGGAAGAATGTTGGATAGGTTTATAAGTGTTGGAAGAATGGCAAGTAGAAATTATTTAAATAAGAGAGAAAAAACCCCACAGAAATCGATGGACTAGGAACCCAGAGGTGATCGTGTACTTGGAAATGTTTAAGTTCAGAAGAGCTAAACCACTGGTCCTCACAAGGGACGTATGGTTTCCCGGGAGACACTCTCAGTTAGCTCGATGGTGGTAGGTCCTGCCGGCATGAAGAGGGGAGGAGGCCGGGGTTGCGGTGTGCCAATCACACACAAGATGGTGCCATTCTCCAACATCGTTTTTTGTCTCTAACATGACTCTGGAGGGCTCCGCCAGACATTCTTGTAGATGAACACCTATCTGTAATCCTCTGAACGGAGAGCCTAAGTCTCTGATACAAGTCAGCACCAAATATTTTTTTGCAAGGTTTGAACATGCACTGAAGGTTCTGAGAACATCAACACCAGGTAAACGGAGGGAAGACTGAAGTTCGGTTTGTTTGGAACTGTATCTAGAATGGCTCACCGTTCGGAGAAACTGGGTCACCAATGGAAATGCTGCTGGTTGTGTTTGAGACTCTAATGCCACACACCCATGTCCACACCACTGTAGCTGACACACAGGGACACTGTGTACAGGTCCACGGATCCTACCACCCTATGTGGACAGGCCCCAGAATTTGCTTATTTTAAAAGCCACCCTCTGGGGCACCTGGGTGGCTCAGTCGTTAAGCGTCTGCCTTTGGCTCAGGTCATGATCCCAGGGTCCTGGGATCGAGCCCCACATCGGCCTCCCTGCTCTGCGGGGAGCCTGCTTCTCCCTCTCCCACTCCCCCTGCCTGTGTTCCCTCTCTCGCTGTGTCTCTGTCAAATAAATAAAATCTTTAAAAAAATAAAATAAAAAAATAAAAGCCACCTTCTTATTACAAGGCAGATTTTTAGAAATTATGTAAGCAGGTCATATTTTCTCTGAATCTCATTTAAGGAAAGCAACAGGGGCACTACAAAACATTTAGAATATAAAAGGAGGTGGTACTATGCGAAGTTTAGGAAGACAGACACCAAAGAGCACATATTGCATGATTCCATTTATATGAAATATCCAGAATAGGGAGATCCAGAGAGACAGAAAATAGATTAGTGGTTGGCTAGGCCTTGGAGGCCAGATGTCTGCAATCAAGGTGTCAACAGGGTCACACTCCCAGGGGTTCTCGGGTAGAGTCCTTTCTTTGCCTCTTCCAGTTTCTGGTGGCCACAGGCCCTCCTGGGCTTGTGGCCACATTCCTCCAATCTCTGCCCCTTTGATCACATTGCCTCTTCCCCCTCCTTCTGTCTTCTGCTCTTCTGTCCATCTCAACTCTCCCTCTGCCTTTTTCTTATAAGGGCACTTGCCATCGGATTGAAGGCCCACTCACATATCCAAGATAATCTCCTCATCTCAAGATCCTTAACAGAATTACCTCTCCCATTATTCTTTTTCTAAAAAAGATAGTGTTCACAGGTCCCATATAACTGGATGTAGACGTATCTTTTTTTTTTTTAAAGATTTTATTTATTCATTTATTTGAGAGAGTGAGAGAGAGAGAGAGAGAGAGCACACGAGAGGGGGGAGGGTCAGAGGGAGAAGCAGGCTCCCCGCCGAGCAGGGAGCCCGATGCGGGACTCGATCCCGGGACTCCAAGGATCATGACCTGAGCCGAAGGCAGTCTCTTAACCAACAGAGCCACCCAGGCGCCCTAGACGTATCTTTTTGAAGACTGCTATTTAATCCTCTGTATTCAGCAAATAGTGTGTGAATGACCAGGCACTGGGCTGGATTGGGGATCACCATGCAGAACAAGGTAGACGGGATCTTTGTTCACATGGAGCCTATGAATCGAAACATTAGCAGAAAGTATGCTTAGCTTCTTTGCATTTTATTTGCTTCAATAAAATAGCATTGTCCTGCTTAAAACAACAACAACAACAACAACTGTGCTGGGTCTGACAGAATCAAAAAGTCTAATACATTAAAAACATTACTGCAGATATAAGCATCAATGTCATTAGGGAATTACAAAATAAATCAGGGAGATATCATTACACATCTGTCAGAATGGTCAAAATCTAAAACACTGACAACACTAAGTGCTGGTGAGGGTGAGTAACAGGAATGCTCATTCTTCCCTCGTGGGAACGCAAAATGGTGCAGCCACTTTGGAGGACAGTTCGGTGGCTTCTGACAAAACTAAACATTCTCTTACTGTAAGATTCAGCAATCATGCTCCTTGGTATTTAACCCAAATGGAATTGAAAACTTATGTCCACACGAAGCCCTGTACATGAGTGTTCACAGCAGCTTTATTCATAAGTGCCAAAACTTGGATGCGACTAAGAAGTCCTGCAACAGGTGAAAGGATAAATAAACCGTGGTACATCCAGACAAAGGAATATTATTCAGCACTAGAAGAAACGAGTTTTCAAGCCCTGAGAAGAAAATGGGAGAAGCTTAAGTCCACACTACTAAGTGAAAAAAAAAAAAATCTGAAAAGGCAACATACTATAGGATTCCATCTATATGATATTCTGGAAAAGGCAAAACTGTGGAGAAGTAAAAAGATCAGGGGTTGGCAGATATTGGAGGGGAGGAAAGATGAATAGGTGGAGCACAGAGGATTTTTAGGGCAGTAAAACTACTCTATGTGATACTGTAATGGTGGATACAGGTCATTATACATTTGTCCAAACCCAGAGAATGTTCCGCACCAACAGTGAACTGTAAACGATGGATTTTGGGTGATTATCGTGTGTCAGTGTAGGCTCATCAATTGTAACCAGTGTACCACTCTAGTGTGGGATGTTCATAATGGGGAAGGCTGTGCATGGCTGAGGGCAAGGAGTATATGGGAACTCTCTATACTTTTTGTTCAACTTTGCTATGAGCCTAAAACTGCTCTAAAAAATCAAGTCTATTAACAAGAGTACTATGGGGCGCCTGGGTGGCTCAGTCAGTTGGGTGGCTGGCTCTTGATTTCGGCTCAGGTCATGATCTCAGGGTCCTGGGATGGAGCCCCGAGGTCCTCCCCGGCCAGTGGGGAGTCTGTTCAAGGATTCTTTCTCCCTCTCCCTCTCCCCCTGCCCCTCTGCCCACCGACCCCGATCTTGTGCTCTCTCTCTAAAATAAATAAATCTTTAAAAAGAAAATAAGAGTACTGTGGCAGAAGAGAACTATTTCTCCACTTAATTTGCAGTTCAAGAGTATAATGATTAACTTGACATGGCTTGCCCTAAATGGAAGGCTTCGCTCTGTATTGTTGAAGGGCCCTCCTACCTAAAGGGACCAAATTAAGTTTCATCATCCATCATGTTCCTTTGGGCTGAGGCCCCAAAGGCCTATATGTGAAGGAAAAATCCATGAGAGGCGGCAAGGCAGGAAGCAATTATAGATCATTAACGCCTTAGCAAGCTGTCTGGGTCCCCTGCACGGTGCTGGGGCCCTGTGGCATTTGGTAATGAGGAATTAGTCTGTCTTTTTTTTTTTTTTAACTTCTGCCCTGATTAAAAAAAAAAGGAAATGGGGGGGGGGGGGGGGGGGGGGGGGTATCCAGTTTTCTGGATAGTCTACTGTTTATGCCAAGCAGATAAAAGGCTTTTTCTAGGAAACCTATTCTGTCAACACAAAACATGTCTTACCAGCATGGAAGGACTTCCAACTTGGGGTCTGTTCTTAATGTCTGGATTTATCTGAGGCAGTCAGAGAAAACAGTGCATGTTCTCTTCGCGTGGTTGCCCTTTCTAGTTATTACAATCCCACTGACAACTCCATGGTGTCTAACACATCTCAGATTAACAAGACTTTACTTTTCACACTAGGATAAATAAAACCTAGACAGTTTCGAAAATAGAGGATCCTTGCAAGAACATTATTACTAGGAAGGCAGTTACCCATTCTTTTTTATACAATGAGATTACCAGCTGTACCCCATTTGTCCTGCTCCCCCCCCAAAGCATCCCCACCCCCATGGTGTAAAGACTCCATTGTTGTTATAATAAAAGCTAAATCCTCTGTATGATACAGGGACATAATTTCAAATTACATCCCCTCACCATCCTCCATCCACATACATTCTGATAAACTTCAACATCTTCCTTCCTTCTGGCTATACCCATAGCTCCCTCTGCCATGAGGGAGTCACAGTAACAAAAGTGTGTCCCTCAGTGTCATGGGGTGGAAATATTGTGAGTCACAGGGACTTACAACTAGCTTATCCATGGATTTATTTTTAAGAAGTCAGGAATTTAGTTATATCATTCTTTAACTGTTGGAGACTAGAGAACACTAACATGTAATCCAAAGACCACAGCTTCTCTGCCCGTACCTACCCATCTTGTTTCTTAGTCCAACCAAATTAAGCTCATTCCTCTGCTTCTCAGGTTACTGATCTGATAATTTGGATAAAGAAAGATCAGACACCCAATCATTCCACTTTTAGGTATGTACCCATGAGAACTGGAAACCTATGTCCTCACAGAAACTGGCCCACGAATGGTCTTAGCATCATCCTTCCCAATAGCCAGGAAGTTTAAACAACCTAAACATCCATCAGCTGATGAATGGAGAAACAAAATGCAGTATATCCTTATAATGGGATATTATGTGTCCATAAAAAGCAATGAAGTACAGACAAAGGCTACAATATGGGTGAACCCTGAAAACAGTATACTAAGTGAAAGCAGCCAGAGGAGAAAAGGACAAATATTGTATCATTCCATGTGCAGGAAATGTTCAGCTTAGGCAGATCCATAGAGACAGAAAGTAGGTCAGTGGTTGTCTGGGGCTGGAGGGGAGGGGAATGGGGATAGGAGGCTTCTTTTG
The DNA here is from genome assembly GCF_002201575.2 of Neomonachus schauinslandi. Taxonomy (NCBI): domain Eukaryota; kingdom Metazoa; phylum Chordata; class Mammalia; order Carnivora; family Phocidae; genus Neomonachus; species Neomonachus schauinslandi. The sequence goes on along the minus strand of NC_058405.1, from coordinate 177,684,010 downwards.
GGGGAGATGAAACTGTTCTGAAGGTAGATCGGGGTAAGGGTTGCACAATTTCATGAATACACTAAAAACCATGGAATTACATTCCTTAAAAGGGTGAATATCATGGTATGTGAATTTCATCACAAATTGAAAAGAGAGAGAAACAAGACATCAAAATGGGTCCTCGAAACACCTCCTCTTTGTGTTCTTGAAGTCCTTTGCTGCAAAGTGTTACTGACAACACCTTCCAGTATTGATTCCAGAGGAGCCACTAGGGGATTACTAATATTCTCTGCTTCAGGAGCCCCGCCCAGCTCTGCCCTAACCTGGTTCTGCAGGGCACCCAGGGAGTGATGGCCCAGGCCACAGAGAAAGCTGCTGAAAACCCACCTACTCCAAACCAGGAGTAGAGGACTCATTTTAAAGCAATTATTAGCTGGGTGGAGGCTTTTCAGATCAACACTTTCATAAGAGACTGGCCGCACTGGACTGAGTTCTTGTTTACCCTGCATACTGTCCTCTCTTCTCCCTGGAAGACATGGGGGTTGGGGGATGTGGTGGGGGGGGGGGTGTGGGTGCTGTGGCAGCTTGTTTGGCGGCAGGGAGTGAATTAAAAGCAGCTCTTTGTTATGGTTATTCGGAACATTCTAGAAGCCACAGCCTACCAGCCAGTGAGAGAAGTTGTTTTCAGTTGGTGAATGTCTTCTCATACTTGTGGCATGACTTTATTTTATTTACTTTTTAAAATTCTGAGCGCATTTCCAGTGTGCCTTGTGTTTGTGTGTGTGTGTATGTGTGTGTGTGTGTGTGTGTGTGTGCACGCGCGCGCGCGCGGGGGGGGAGGGGGTTGATGAGTCACTGAGAGAAGCAACTGTAATTTCAAACTAATAAGATTTCATTCCATGCCTGAAGCACCAAAACAAAGAAGTTACAGAGCAAACACCATAAATCACAGAAGACTGACAGAAAACTGGTCTTTACATATTCAAGTTCCCGTGGAAATGGAGATATAATAACTAAAGCACAGATGACAGGTGAGAAAAATAAAATAATTAAGTTACAACATTTGCTGGTTCTTTCTAATGCTCCATTTTTTTCAGGCTCAGATCTGCTTCTGGACCTTTTGAAGACATACTAAAGGTACAAAGATTAATAATTAAGTCATAGATGGATGGACACCTTTAGGAAAATTACTTACAACCAATTGAGCCTCCTTTTCATTATTAAGGAGTTGGGTTCAATAATAACCTAATATTTGTGCAGTGATTTTTTTTTCAGTCCATTTTCATAGAACTTACTTATTTTAATGTTCATATCATTCCTATTTTACAGATGAGGAAACTGAGAAGATGAATGTCTCACTAAAGATAACACAATCAGAGTAGTGGAGCTGGACTTGAATTTTGTTTTCTGATTCCAAATCCTATGGTCTTTTCACCATATTCCACCATCTAGCATCTGACGATTAATATATTCACACAGATATCTTTCCTTAAGGAGCCCAAATGCTATGATCCTAACCCATTACATGCATGTAGCACTCAATAGAGGTCACTTGACTGCCCTTGGGACTAAGAGATTAAGATGTCACCGCTGATGAGAAAATTTCCAAATTCTTATCTGTACCATTCCACCAATGAATCGTCCAGAGGAAGCTGGGACCACAGTATCCTTTACTCACTACTGGATAGATGTCACATCCAAAATGGTACCCACTGAGGGAATGGGTGTCTTCAGTCCTAATAATTATAGAGCACATACAAAAGCTAAAATCATGCATAAGCCCACCCTCCTTCAACCAACCAATCACAAAAACCTGGAAACAACTCTAAATACCCATGACAGGCCACTGGTTAAATAAATTATGCAACAGTTCAAAAAGCACCGTGAAATATATGGTTAAATGAAAAAAAGCGAGAGGCTACAAGAGTATATGTTGATCCCATTTGTATTTTTTTAAAAATATATTTACATATAAATGCATGTAGGTACGTGGGAAATTGTGGATGGCAGAATCACTCGTGGGGGTAGAACTGAGGTCTGGGGTGGGTACCTTGTGTACTATTTGAATTTTTCATACAAATAAAAATTCACTTCAGATAACAATGTAACCATTGCAAAGAAAATTCCTTTTTATGAGACTCCTCTCTCACATTTTTAAGTATTTTCATTGTCAGTCCTGCTGACCACAGAAAAATAAACTGCAAAATAATATTGAAAGATCAAAACCTTTATTTTTATAGACCCCTGAAAGCAAAAATGCAATAGATGTTAGTCACTCACCATGTTCAATTTTCTCATCTGATTAAAACCACAAACTATCTGCATCTCCAAGCATGCGCTAAAAATCTGTGTGTGTAACCCAGCCAGCCAGCCTAGGCTACAGCAAAAAAAGAAGAAAAAAAGTCTCAGAATTTAAGCTGGAAGGAAACTCCACCTTCGGTCTTGGCTGACTGACCACTAACCTAAGACTCTTTGTGCTCTTGCCTGCATCAAAAACAGTAAAACCTGCAACAGGACTTTCCCACAGGTTAGAAACCCAACAAATTCAGGAAAATCACCCCAAGCAATTTGAGCCAAGAGCCTAAATGAATTCTTCGCCAATCAGCCTCACCAATTAGCCAAGCATCATCCCTGGTCTCCATGGGGCAAGGATAGCCTAAATGACTAGCTTTTTAGTATTTTCAAGATTGAGTCAGCATAGTTTTAACTGGAATGTGTCTGGACCTCTGGTGGGACCCTTTCTGTGGCCTCCTACCCAATTGGGTTTGGGGTCCCCTCCAGGTCCAGCTCTCATTAGCATTTTTTAAACTATAGTCAGTCACAAAACATCCTTCTAGATTCTGTCTCATCCATGGACAACTCATGTTATTAGATAATATTGGTCTTCAGATTGGTTTACTCCTTTCTAGTACAGTATTTGTGAAATCATGACCTGATTGTTGGTTATATTTTACAACATAAGTAGAACCCAGATGTACATTTAAAAAATAAAAACTCACCTCACGTACTAGGCACTCTGGGAATCACAGTTACATAATTATGTGGTTATTGATCACCACTCATTTTCATATGAATACCTCTAGGTTAGGCTATGCTTTTTTTTTTTTTTTTAATTTTATTTATTTGAGGGTGGGGGCGTGTGCAAGAAGGGGAAGGAGCAGAAGGAGAGAGACAAGCAAACTCCCCACTGAGTCTGGAGCCAGATGCAGGGCTCGATCCCATGACCCTGAGATCATGACCTAAGCCAAAATCAAGATCAGACACTGAACCGAATGAGCCACCCAGCCACCCTGGCTATGCTTGTTTTACTCCCCTGGCCCCTGCAACAAGCCTAGGTCCTGAATGCATGCATGCATGCAAGCAAGCAAGCCGGCAGTCAATATGCATGTATCCCTCGCTATTCACATTCTTATTTCCTGAAATCTGAAGCTAAAGAGATTTAGGTAAACATCTGGATAAATTTCTTGCTATCAAACCTCATGTCACTTGCCATCTGGAACTCAGGAACCAAACAGATTTGAACAACGCATAGTCCATGCTACTCAACCTTGCTACCTGTACTTGGCCTAAAATGCATGACTTCCTTTTTCATGTTTAAAACTCATGCAACTCTCAGTTCCTCCCCACTCAAAAGAAGCCTCACCTTTTTTTTTTTTTTAAGATTTATTTATCTATTTTAGAGAGAGAGTGAACGAGCATAAGCAGGAGTAGGGGCAGAGGGCAAGGGAGAGAAATCCTCAAGCAGACTCCCCCCACTGCCCCTGAGCACGGACCCCGACGCAGGGCTCGATCCCAGGACCCTCAGATCCTGACCCGAGCTGAATCAAGAGTCAGCCTCTCTTGGGGTGCCTGGGTGGCTCAGTCGTTAAGCGTCTGCCTTCGGCTCAGGTCATGGTTCCAGGGTCCTGGGATTGAGCCCCACGTTGGGCTCTCTGCTCAGTGGGAAGCCTGCTTCTCCCTCTCCACTCCCCCTGCTTGTGTTCCCTCTCTTGCGGTCTCTCTCTCTCTGTCAAATAAATAAAATCTTAAAAAAAAAAAAAAAAAGAGTCAGCCTCTCTACCTACTGAGCCATCCAGGTGTTCCCAAAACTTCACCTTGTTATGTGGTGCTGGCCACATCCTTGTCATGATAGTAAAAGTTGGATTAAGGGGATTTGTCTGTATCAGGTGCCTTGTGACCAGGTGCCTTGTCACCAGCCTGCTTCCAAAGTGGCCATTGTGGTCATTAGTAATTCCTTCCCTTGACCTGGATAACACGGACTACATGTTAATAAGTGATTCTACCCTTAGCAAGTTCAAGGAACCATCAAGGCTGAGAATGGAAAGCTGACAGTGAATGGGAATTCCATCCCCATTTTCCAGAAGCAAGATCCCACCAACGGCAAATGGGGTGAGGTGCTGAATACCTCACAGAGCCCACTGCTATCGTCACCATCTTATACAGGCTGGTGCTCACTTGAAAGGTGAAGACAAAGGATCATCATCCTGAGCCCCTGATGCTGATGTCACAATGCTCAGAAAGGGAGACAACTGTGACAATGATAACTGCTTCAAGATTGTCAGCAATGCCATCTACAGACTGAGTGCTTGGCCCTCCTGGCCAAGGTTATCCATGATGACCTTGGCAATGTGGAAGAACCTAAGACCATGGTCCATGCCATCACTTCTCATGGATCATGATGGTTCCATGATGATCATGGATGAGGATCATAATGGCCCCTCTGGCAAGCTGTGGTATAATGTCCATGATCAGTATTCTTGAATCCCTAGTCCAACCAAGGCTGTGTGCAAGGTCATCCCCGAGCTGAATGGGAAGCTCATTGGCTTGGCCTCAGTAGAGATACCATTTCTAATGTTAGCTTCCAAAATGTGCTATCATCTTACCCCAGAGCTCTTGGGTTTATCAACAGCAAGCTAGAGCTTTTCAGCATAGTGCATTAATAATAAGCTGCTGCAGGCTTTCCCTAAATCCCCACTTGCTTATATATACATCAGCTTGGGAGCCATTTAGACGTTACTAATCAACATTGCTAACAGCAGCCTATAGATGGTGCATATGACAACAAAGCAAATATGGGATATGCTCTGGCAAGAAGTCAGGAAAGCACTGTTTTCTTCAAACCTTCAAAGCACCCTGGCAAGTCACTCTCTTATTTTTCTCCAGAGATATAATAAGAAGGGGAGACAGTAGGTTAAATTTAAATTACCAATTGTTGATCTCTAAATTTTCCCAAGACATTTTCATGTACATACCCTAATTCCCGGTGATTTTTTTAAACTTAATTGAGCAATTCTCTCACTTCACCTCGGCCAATTTCTCTGTTCCGTTCGTCTTTCACAAATGTTCCCACAATTCTATCAGTTGTGTTCTAGAAGTGGGCCTAGCAAACGGGAAAACTTAGGAGAGTGACACAAGGAACGTCTGCCCAGACCCTTCTTCAAGCTCAGGCCATCCTAGGGGCACCCAGTAACTTGTGCTTCACCATAAAGCATCTGTCTTAAAAACTGCTGGTCATAAAAACAAATGTTCTGACATGCCCCCTTTCAACTCCACCCAAACCCAAACATTTCATAAAACAAAATAGCTGTGTAGCCTAAAGCATTTGCGTTTCTGTAATGTGTGTCAGAATTTTCTGAAGAAAAAAAAATCAATTGGAAAAAGCACAGATACTATTTAAATGGGATTCAGGCTCAGTAGATCTTGAAATATCTCTAGCCTCAGAGAGAGTCTAGTCTTGAATTACTTGGAGACAAGAGAAAGTGTCTATGTTCTATGGCAGCGTCTGTGGAGGAGGAAGTCTCTGGACGTGGGGAGGTTGGGGCGGCCGTCATGCTCACTTGACAGACCCTGAGCCTGATTTTAGGCTAAAGGTCTGATACTGGACCCCTAATTTTTCAGGCCATCACAGGCTCTCCTCACAAAGTCAGGGTTGGGTCATTTCAAGTTGGCTTCCTGTAAAGAGAGGCTCTTGAGCGTTAAGAACATTTGGAGTTAGAGGTTGCCTCAGTGGGTCTGACAGCCTACATTCTTACACAACTCAGAAAAGCTCTGAATGGTGGTCACTCAAGAGAAATTAAAAAAAAAAAAGATCTCTTTCTGGAAGGGTTAAAGACTCCAAGGAGTCAAGCCATGCAGCCTCATCCATTCAAGTTCTGAATCCCAGTCAACCGCATCTCGGAGGCTTGCCTTTCACAGGACCAGCGAACCGCGCTGCACAGAAAGATACATGGTTAATGGCTCGGGCTCTTGTAACTCCTGGTGTAACCCGATTACAACCATCTTTAATCCGGAAAGCAGTGTGCTAATGGTCCTTCTTGGAGGAAGTTCAAGGGTCAGGGGCCTTCTGCTTGCCCAGATTTGTTCCCTTCACATATGTCCAAATCTTCCCCTTTCTCTTCCTTGGCAAGAAATTTAGCATTGAGCTAACTGTGATAAGAACAGCGGATGACAGTCCCCAGACCGTTAGGTCTGGGCACTCTCCATCTCTAAAGGCTGATAGTGCCAGCTACATTTCCTCATGCTCAAACAACTGCACATTCGTGGGGCAGGCGCGCGTTCTCCATGAGGTGCTTTCTCGTGCTGCAGTCCCTGAGCAAACGAAATTACCAGCTAAAAGGCTGGGTAGGAAATGGAGAGCTGAGGAAATGCATAAGAATAAAAATTCAATATGCAAGCTAACAAAATTAGGGAAGCCATAATCATGGGATGTAAGGAAGAAAATCCACTTACGACAATGTGGATGATGTCAGTTTGGGGTGAGGGCGCCCTGGCTATGTATCTACTCAGAGAATCAGGGGGGATGGCCAAATGGGCTCTTCTATTTTTTTTACGTGACATCTATTTCCACTCTCAGGCTGACATCACAGGCTGTGCTATCAGCACTGGGCAAAGCCAATTTCATACTCATTTTTGAACAACTCTCATTATTTTGAGTAACTCTGAAAGTTAGGACCACACAGTTATGACTCCACTGCTCCCCTTCCCCACCGTCACCACCCCCGGGAACAGCAACTTCCCATCCCACTTGTAAAAGCAATGGGCCCTGGTCTAAGACTTAACCCCACTCCTGGAAAACATCTGAACCTGGGACAGTCTCTTCTAGAACCTGAGCCCTGACATCCAGGTGGAGGCTCTCCTACCTCAGGCACAAAACCAGTCAGCCAGACGGACTGGTTTAAATCCAACTGCAGGTGACACCTTTCTGCCAACCAAACGGTTCAGACCTCCTCTGAAAGAAGTTTTGAATTATTATGAATTATTTTGAATTATTATGGGAGAATATTTAAAATTCTCATCTTGGCCACCAGCATCCTGATCCTTCAGGCTCTCTGTCAAGAGACCTCTGGTTCTAGTAAGCTCTACAGAAGGGCTTGCTTGGTATAAACATAATGACACCAACCACAAAAACACAACTCACCACCCCCTAAAAACTGAGATGCCACTGCATTTGACAAGGGGTGGTAGACGTGGAAATATTCTCGAGCCCGTCATCTCTGAAAATCAAGTTTCCTTTTCATTTTGGCTGCAAGAATGTCTTTCCTCCAAAAAACTGTTTTTTTCCCCCTCATGCCCTGTCTCTGCTGTTTCCTCTGCATCTCTGGCAGGATGGCTTCATTACAAGGTCTCTCCCAGGCAGAGAAGAATTGGCTCTCCTCCGCTGGAGCTAGATGACTCTCCCGAAAAGCCGATCTTTGAGCAGGAAGGGACAGGAATCCCAGAGGGTCCCCTGCCTGACGCCTGCTCTCTGCAGGAGGCAAAGGAGGGAGTCTGGAGGAGGACAGGCGCGGTGGAGGGGGTGGGGAGCAGGGCACCACTGATTTTCCAGTTGCCCAGTGAGTGATTAACTCTATTAGGAGGGGCTGGGGATCCCACAGTCAGCAACCCCCAAGTGGGACTGTAACCGGGGCTATAACCTCCCTGTGACCCTTTGTAATGGGAGAGGCTTGACTTGAGCCCGCTGGTGTCTGCTTTCTGGGCCAACAGGCGCATCCAGGTTCTTCTCTCTGAACCCTTTTCCCTCCCTAGCCCCCGCCGCTGGAAGGCCACGGTCCACACGGTGGGCAAAGCCAGCCTTTGTGTGAAGTTGCTCGAAACATCCTACAGATTTGAATCACAGCCCAAGTTTTGTTTCGAAGACAGAAAAGACCAACTGCAAGGTGGCTTCACACTTTTAAAAAATCTACCTATTTTCTAGCTGCTTCTTAGAGTCTTGCTTGCAAGGGCCGTTCAGACTTCTTGGGAACACCGGTTTCCAAGTGAGTACAGACATCATGAATATAGAAAGACTGCTGATAAGTGAAACATTCTAGATTTGCCACAAACAATTTACACGTGAGCTGTAAGTAAACTGTATGCCAAGTCAGCCCTGTGCCCAAATGCCACCGTCTTGGAAGGGCCTTCCCTGACCACCTTCCCTCACACAGCTACCTCTCCCCACATCTTTTTATGTTTCTTCATAGAATTGTACCCTGCCTCCATTTAGACTACGTATTTTTATTTTATTGGTCCCATCCTCACCCTGAGCAGATGCCCCGCCCAGAGTCTGGAATAGTGCCCTGGGCAGCTGGGGAACCTTGCTCTTTCCACCTGTCTCAGCCTGGAAATCTCTCCCCCAGCTTCCCCACCTGGCTGGCTCCCCCTCATCCTTCAAGCCTTAAGTTAAACGAAACAGCACAAAGTGTTCTGTCTTGATCACCTTCTTTCAAGTAAGTCTCTGCTCTCACCCTGGTTGTGGCCCAAACAATAATCAGACCATCTTTACTGTATCAATTCCTTTATTACTGTCTGTTTTGTCTCCACGGAAATCCCAGGAGTGCAGGATGGCATCTATCTTGTTCGTTGCTTATGCCCAGCACTTAGGGTAGTGTTGTCAGATGTTGGTTAAAAGAATGATTGAGTGACTAAAATTTGAGTTGTTGCCCAGCAATATCAGGGTAAGAAAGAAGGTCGGACGCTCTTTTTAAAAAGCAAATAAAATCTGGTTTCTGATCCGACTATTTATCAGCTCAGAAAAAAATAGAATTTTTACTTTCATACTGAAAACACCTTGATGGAATCTCAACCAAATGTGGGTTCTGACTTTCCATCAGGGACACTGGAGAACCATTCCAGATGGGGGCGGGGGGGGGGGGGGGGGTGTGGATTCCATTTTAAAAAGCTCTCTAGGGCGCCACCTCAGGACTTTGTAGATTTTTCTAATGTATCTTTAGCACCCTGAACTGTTCGTTACTTCATTGCCGGTCTGTCCCTGGGGGACAGCTCTTAAATCATCTTTGTAGAAACAGCCTGCATTTATTTTACCCAATTATTTGAATTGCTACTATGTGGGAGCTGCAGGGGACAATAAGGAGCCATTGAGTAGGGAATGCAGATACAAGATCCGGGGTGGCTTTTCTGAAGATGATGCCGGTGCTGAGTCTTGCAGGGGACAACACGAGGCAGTGGCAGTTCTGGGAAGGAAGCATAAAGCGGAGCATGGCATGCCTAAAATGCATATCATTGAAATGGGAGTGTGGATCATCATCAGGAGTTCTGTGATTCCAGAGAATGGATAGGAAGAAGAGCTAAAGGTAGAGATTTAGGAAAGAATCTAGTCGTGGAAGGCCTTATAGGTAGTTTTAAGGTGCTTGGACGTTAACATGCTTTAAAGTGTGTGGTCAGATCTGCAGGAGAGAGGTCACGCTACATGCCGTGTGTGAGTATGTGTGGGGGGGGTGCATTTGAATAGCTGATAGGAGATTCATTAGAAAGTTAATGCAGTAGTGCTAAATAAAGATGATGCAGGCTTGCACCGAGGGAATGTTTCCAGAAATGTGGGAAATATAAAATTACAAGGACACAGTATAGAATAAAAATCTGTACTAAATGAATAAATGGACCATCCATGGCTCCCCGGAGAACGGCTCTGCTCACTGCTTCACAAAATGGATCATTCTGAGAAGTGAGGACCGAGGGGACATGAAATGTTTTAAGGCAGCTCATGTTTGTTTTGTAGCTTTTCTGTTTCACAGCTCCCTGTGTGAAGGGAGATCATTCAGATGTTTTGATTTAAAAGTCCTACTCTTTGGATCTACAAAGCTCACGAAAAAATAAAAGTCAACAAGTCACTTATATCGGTAAATAATTTAGGATTGTAGCTTGTAGCTGGTACCCTAGGACACAGTGGAGAATCTGACGTAAAATACTATGTAATACCTTCTTTGATACTATGTAACTTATAGGCTCAGCTACCGAGGGGAACAAAAAATTGTAGCATTGATTCCTACAGATCTGATCATACATCTCACGAGGTCAAGGTCCCTGAATTAACCAGTATATCAAGTAGAACACACATTTGATGTAATCAACAGCCTACATGTCCTAACAGAATTCGTTTTTCCATATATAATTTGAAAATGATACAGCACTCTTTAAAATCCATGTTCTTTGTGAACTATTTATTCAATTGGAAACAGTAATAAAACAAGTTAATAGGCTATCTGCACCCCGCTGAGAAGTGGGTACTAGAGAGCAGGTTCCCAATGGTTCTCATGAAGGCGGGGAAAGCCAGCCCTAAAATAAAGGGGGAGAACATACAGAAATAATGTAATGTTTGGTTGTGGAAGATCTTTGAAACCGCAGAGGGCGTAGAGGCACAGTGGAAAATCCACGTGTCACTTTAAATTTTTTAAATTTTTTTTTAAGTAAACTCGACAGTACACGTAGGGCTCAAACTCACCACTCTGAGGATCTCTAGAGTCGCGTGCTCTACCAACTGAGCCAGCCAGGCGCCCCTCGAGTGTAATTACTAATAGCTCGTTGTTGACCACAAGCCTTACTGATAATACAAACAGGTAATACAAAGCAACTTTTGTATGTTATATGTGTTATGTACTGTATCCTTAAAATAAGTGAGTTAGAGAAAACAAAATGTTATTAGGAAAATCATAAGAAAGAGAAAATACATTCACCTTTACACTGCTAGGCTGTATTTATCAAAAAAATCCGCAAGTGGACCCACACAGCTCAAACCCGTGTTATTCAAGGGACAACCGCCTCTGTTATAGTCTAATCGATCATATCTAATGCTTGTGATCGGACACTATAAAAATAAAGTTAGGAACCCATTTTGTGTTCGAGTAGCAATCTTTACATCTCTGTCTTCCACATCTAGTCCCAAGTAAGGCTAAATACCAGCCTGAACAAGATGACCCCCTCTCCTCATTTTGTTACTTATATGTTGCCTTGGTTAGAGGAAAAATTCAAATGCCTTCCTGAAAGTCATTCTGCAATACAAAACACTGTATGTTGCATAATGGCAGCAAACACAAACTAAAATTTGCCACAAGGGGCACCTGGGTGGCTCAGTCGTTAAGCATCTGCCTTTGGCTCAGGTCATGATCCCAGGGTCCTGGGATCGAGCCCTGCATCACGCTCCCTGCTCAGGGGGAGCCTGCTTCTCCCTCTCCCACTCCCCCTGCTTGTGTTCCCTCTCTCGCTGTGTCTCTCTCTGTCAAATAAATAAAATCTTTAAAAAAATAAAAATAGAATAAAATTTGCCACAAAATGATATTTGGAAGAGGATGGTAATGCCGCCACGCAGAGGTACTCTAGGGTGGAATTCTCTGTGCTTCTTCATTGTCTTTTTCGAACAAACAAAAAACCCCAAATCTGGATTTAGGTAAGGAGAGTCTTTATTGTAAAGGTTTCTTGCGAGAAGGGGAAGGGACTATGGCAAACGGGCAACCCCTCTCATCGGGAGATCTGGGAGCATTCAAAGATTAGGCAGAGAAGGGCTTTCCTTTACTAGGGAGGACTGAAGGTGTTCCCCGGGTGTGGGGAGATGGACAGGACAGGAGATCAGAGCCTGAGGACCCTCAGCTCAGTTTATTCTCAGGAGGGCCCTTCAGGAGGGGCTGTGTGCTATTTGGGGCAAAGGTGGGTCAAAGTTCAGGGATGTGAGCAGGGAAAGAAGTTTCAGGTTTGGTCAAGTCAGGTATTGTCTAGACTGGTCAGGGGAGACAGGGTTCAAATCACTGACAAGACAAAGAATGGGAACTGGAGGGTTGAATCTGGCCTTGTCACAGATAAACAAGGGGAAAATCTGTGAGTGTTGAAGTCAAATGGGGAAGGGTGGGTCCTTGTAGTGAGTCATTTCCTGGAACACAAAAGGGGGGGAGGATTATCTTCAGGGTTTCAGGTAAAATTCAACAGATATGCTCTCGGCTTCAAAACAAAAGAAAGGGAAGAAGATATTGAGAACTTTATCTAAATGGGTTTTAATTTGTAGGAGAAAGTGTAGGTTTAAAAAAGACTTTGGTGAAAGTATTTTAAGGTCAGCTCTGACATGCCAAACCCCTTCAAGGCCCTCAAACCATCATCTAGATTAAGGACAAACTGAAGAAAACTGCCGGGAGCTTTCCAAGAAGCTGACACAAGGCAAAACCAGGACTTGGGTCACTGAGTGAAAAGGTGCAAACTTTCCTTTAGAAGAAAAAAAAAAAAAGACCCAGTCTTTACTGAATGCTTAGATGTCTCTAAATCCTGCTCTTATTTACCCAATATATGTGATAGTGACTCATTACATGATTGTTTTTCTTTGAACTTTCCCGAGGGGTTCCTTTGCCCATCCACGAACATTCTCTCTACCACCTACACGCTAACCCACTGGGCCCATTCCAAAGACTTCATTTCCTCCAAAGACACCCTTTATTTTAGGCTGGACACAGCAAGAGGACGTAGAAAGGCGGTGGATAAAGCAGGATTATCAATATCACACCCTCCATTTTATCATACGTAAATAAGATATTAAGTATCTTACCAAAATGATGTTAGATTGAAATAAGAATATGTTTGGGGGGAAAAAGGAATATATTTGAAAGTGCTGTGCCATCTGTGGAGTTATAGTCTTTTTTTTTTTTTAATATTCTTTTTAGAAACAATGACTCACACGGAAATTCTATTTCATGTGTGGAACTTACCAACATCATATTTTAGATACAGAAATGCTACAGTTCCTATTTCTACAGGCTTTGCTGTGTCCCTCGGTTTTCAGAGTAGCTGCGAAGAGCCCGCATGAGATCAATTACACTCCAGCACCATCTCATCATCTTAAGAACAAGCACATTTTAATCTTCTTTTACTCACCGCCCCCCCCCCCAGCTCGGCAGGGGTCCACCTGGATGCAGTTGAGGACCAAAGTGTTGGTAGCAGTGACTACTGCATTAAGTTTATGGTTACAAGATCCCCAAACAAAAAACTACAGGTGGAGACTTAAGCCTGATGTCTCTGCAAGAACCCAAGAGTCAGATGTTTTAGGAGACGCCTTCATGCTTGTCTTCCCGCTTGTCTCAATGTCTAGTGTTTAAATGCACATAATCTCAGCGTTTCAGGTTGCAAAGGGTGAAAAATGGCCAGGGGACTGCAACAGAGTATTTATCATGGGGTTTTGATTTGGGTGTCTGTCCATTCACCTTGGCTTTTGTAGGGTAATCTCAATCACAAAAGTTGCTGTTCTGTTTTCCAAGGATATTTTCTGAACCAGGATCCATCTCATGAAAGGCCCTTTAGGTTTTAATCTTAAAGGCGACACCCTAAAAAGGCTCTAGGTGTGTTTATATTCTTTTAGAGATTTCCTTAAACTGTATTCCTCATCAGTGTATAAAATTACACAAAATTAATATCCATAAGAGAGCTAGGTAACAGATTAACACACCTTCAACACCCTTGTAGGTAACGGAGAGGTTTTTAACTACAGACAAGCACCTGGTTTTCTGAAACTCAGGCTCTTGACAGCGTTTTAATTATTTAATCCATTCAGTGTTAAACATACCCTTTTAATTGCCCCCAGGGAAAATAGTCAAACATTCTTTGTAGATTGGCATGCTTTTTTTTTTTTTAAGCATAAAATCCAGTCTTACACATTCTAAAAGCTCTTTCTACAGTACAAATTTAGGTTTAACTTTCTGAATCCAGGCCCCGGTAAGCAAAAGCCTCAAAGGACATTTAGCTTGTTGGGAATGCTTACCCAAGTGAATGAGTCCCTGATTTTTTTTTTTTTTTTTTAATGAGTTCTAATGAAACAGTCACGTTGTGATTTTTGTTGGCTAGAGAAAAATGGAGACTTTCAATCTATACGCCCCCCTCCCCGTGTCCCCTCTTTCTAGCTAAATGTTTTCCCCAATTACGTAGACAAACACTGGAAATTGCTCAGCCTTGATCTAGTTCACGCACCCCTTATTTAAGAAGCCCTTGTGGGGGCGTGGTCAGGCTGGGACTGGCTGCCTTCCCTCCGAGGGCCCCATCCAGGTGTGCGATGGATTGTGGCGTTACTATTATATGCAGAGGTTCATTTTCTCCTTTGCCTGAACCTTCTATTATGGCCTCATAAAAGAAATCAGCTCTCTTATTTCATTCATTGAGGCTTTATTTGTATAGCAGTGTTAGTTTAAAAGGAAGCCAGCTTACTGCTGCTCACAGCTTGCTAACTTCCAAGTTAGAGTTTTTGGGAAAACCTTCAGAACGTCATTTCCCAACCTCTAGAGTAAAACTGCTCTGTATTTGAAAATTGAACAAAACATTTTGTCCCCTCTGATTTCAGTGCCTGTGAACGCCAGAAGAAATTTAATTTTGAAAAGAACAAAAACTAACATCTTTTTCTAGTTAAATCTGTGCATATAAATACAATGAATTTATATGGGCGCGGGTGCGCACGCGCGCACCCCGAAGCTCAGCGCAAGATTTGCGTGCTTCGTGTTTGTTTGCCTTTGCGCCTGAACTAGGGTGAGTGCTGAAGCTTCAGTGAATCCCTGTACCCCCAACTTGGCTTGAATTTGCAAGGCCAAATGATTCCTAGCGACTCAGACTTGGGGTGGGTCCAACTATCTTCCTAAGGACCTTTTCCCAGGGAACCATTATTACTCTTCATGGGGACCCCAAGAAAAACTGGTAGGAGCTAACCCAGTCAAGGTGGAGGGGGTGTCACTCCAGGGAAATTTTATAGGGCCAGATGCATTGTTGAAGTCAGAACATAGGACTAAAGACTATCTGGAAAGACCATCACCATCAATATTTTTAATAATTGCAAAACTCCCAAAATAAGAGGGGCCCTGGGGTTATTTTGTTCAATTCCATATTTCATAGATGGTCAAACTGAGGCCCAGAAATAAATGCCATTTGGGTAATTCTTAGTAAACTCTGGTCTACCATGGGTTGCATACCTGGGACATCCAGCAAGCTAGGAGCCCATCCCAGCTTGCTGAAACACAGGCTGTGTTAAACAGGGAGCAATTTTCACTTGGATTAGAATCCGAGTCTCCTAACTCTTAGGCGAAACAAACCATCCTTTCATTTGATTATTCCTTTTAGGCTGAAAGATTCCTGAGTCATCCTGACCCCACTTCCCTCTTTTTCTTATGTATTCATGCATGAACTCTGAGTCCTGTTTAATGTTCTAGCACACCATTTATCCCCAAGCAGTATGCAAACCGTTCGCTGTGATCAAACATTGTGTGTAGATAGGCCGGCCGCAAATAGATGGAAAAGGTGAACTGCCTGCAAATCAATAAAGGAGGTAGAATTTAGGGAGCTTTTTCTTATTTTCTTGCTTTTTGTATTAACGTGGTTCGCTACTTGCAAAATGAAAAAATAAAATTAACTGAGCATGTCAAATACATAAAAAAGCGGGGGGTACCTTGAACATAATTAAGGGAAAAGGCCAGTGCAGAGCGCCGTGGTTCGTGGCCAGGATTCTGGGATCAGATAGTCACGGGTTCAAATCCTGTCTCTGTCCCCTACCCGCTACGGCTGGTCTGCTCACAGTGCTTTTTGCCTTTAAAAGGAGAATAACAAGAGCGCCTCTGTTGCACTCAGTAATGTCTGTGAAGTCCATCGCCCTGCATCTAGTGCAGGGTCGGGACTCGACAAATGATGGCCATCACTGCGCTTAGAGCCATCATGGCCTTGAAAGGCGGCACGGAGGCTCTGCTCCTCGGAGGGACACTCAGGCTGGGCCTCATGAGCACTTATGATGCGGCTCCTTGAGAATTATATATTCGCTCCTCGTCACAGCGGGGCAGACTAAGAGCGGGTGACTGCGAGGACAGTGCTGGAGCTGGGGTTCCAACACCAGCAGATGGACTGGACAGAGGGCTGGTGCCTCTGGAGTCCGTCGGGCCAGCAAGCCTCAGTTTCCCAGATTAACCCTCGGATGACTGAGGCCCGACTCCCGCCAAGCAGGCCTAGAGTCTCCGGGCTACTGTGTGTGCCCACGGAGGCCACCAGAGCAAAAGGGCCCGGTGGCAGGTGGGCCTCTCACTAAAGAGGGCCTCCCGTGTTGTCTGCCCCGGGGGGGAAGAGCCTACGAAAGGCCCCTCTGGGGAAGCTCCGCGGCGGCTGCCCTGGTAAAAAGACAGGGAGGAGGAGAGACGACAGCCATTAGGGAACCACTATTTTTTTTTGTCTAGTAGCTCTCAAGCTTCCAGAAAATTCCGGGGGCCTAACTAAAGCATGACCTCTCCAGCTGTAAACGGGCAGAGCACTTAACTGCTAAAGGCCTTTCCTTCCCCTTCCCAGCAAAGGGGACACTTCCCAAACCTCAAAAGCTATAGGAGAGCTACTGAGGAAAGTAAGGCTCCTCAGCCTCACACTGCGGGGCCCACAGGCGCAGAATGCAGGGCAGATGAAGATGAAGGGACCAGAAGCCTGGGAAATGCAAGCCATGGTGACAAGAAAAAGGCCGGCCTTCCCCAGGAGGTTCTGTCTCCTCAGGCAAGGATAGTCCCCTGTGGGTCAAATCACCACCTCCTCATGGGACAAAGGGCCACTCTTATCCTCGCTCCTCCTTTTCCACTTGGCTGCTCTGCAAACAAGCGGAAGGAAGTGGAGGTTGGGCCCAGGCATGCAAGCCCACGGCATCAGCAGGGAGCGGTCCTCGGGCTTTCCAGCCTTGGAACAAAGCTACCAAAACCCTTCTCCACCGTCCTGGGTTCCTGGCATTCGGGGGAAGTGTAACAAGTCTGGGGCACACAGTCTGACCGGGGGGGGGGGTACTCACAGGGACCCCAGCACAGAGAAGTGAGAGACAAAGGTCATAGGTAGAGGGCACTTGCAAAGGAGACGTTCCACCCTCACAGGCCCAGCACTCCTCTGAAGGACTGGACTGGGGGGTGGGGTGGGGGAATGAGTAACGTGTAGCCACATCTTAAGCAAGATGAGAAGGACCTGGTGTCGGGAGACAGAACCAGGGGTGCGCACTCCCTGTGTTACTCACTGGTTCTGTCCCTTTGGGTAAGTCACTTAAGTCCTTGGGTTTCAGTTTTCTCATCTGTGAAGTGGGGTTCTTCGATGTAAAGCACCTGGCGTGGAGGGAAGACTCTGTAAGCAGACCCATTTCAAGAATACAGCTTTGCAAATGGAATTGATTAGGAGGAAAAAAAAATAGAGTTGTTAAGATTTTATTTGAAAATTTGATCTGAAAGACCACTCCCCCCACCCCCCATGGCCTATGGATTAGCTCATTCTCCTTTGTTTTACAAGTGACAGGGAGGGAATCTGGGACAAAGGAGGGTGTTTTGTAAAGCCCTGCAGGGACTGTCCCCAGAGCAGAGGGGGACGGCAGCCTGCGACCCCCCTCCCGGGCCACTCCTGTGAATTCAGAGAATCCCAAACTTCCTTTTGCTCCTCCATGCCTGGCTGCTCCTCGCTTTCCGGTCTGGACAGGACTTGGCAAATGCTATTTGTTTTTTGTTTGTTTGTTTGTTTGTTTTATAAGACATGAAAAGCTACCATAAAACCAAAGGGAGAAGAGAAGGACTAACTGCACACCAAGCTCTATGAAATGTTCAGCGTTCTGTATTATTTTAGAAGCTCCATAAAGGTGTCCTGCCTCCAGGCCTCCGGGGTTTCAAACGACTTCATACTTAGCTAAGCTCTAAAGCCATCACACAGCCACGGGCTAAATTAAGTGACGCATTTAGAAGGGATGCTTGGGAATGGGGTCCGCTCTCTGGGAGGATTACAACAATTCTGCTCAGTCAAAACAGAACCAAACCCAAATCCAGCACTACAGTCTTATGGGGCTGGGAGCAGGGACAGTATGGGAGGGGGTGAGGGGGATAAAGTGGGCAGGAGGTAGGGAAGAATGTGGGCACATTTTCCAGTCATCATCATAAGAGAGAGAGGGGGAGATCATGTTTCAGGTAATGAGAGCAATCCACAGAGAGACCCAAACTATCTGTTCCACCATAATGAGTCCCTTTTAAGCTTTTTTTTTTTTTAAACCCAGACTAAAACCAAACTATTTCCTTATTGTGTTTCAAAACCAAACCAATACAGTTTGCATAACAAACCCCCTAGAGCCATTTACTTAATATTTAACTAAGACTAAATTACGAGATGCTACTTCAGAGAAACTGGGCAGAATCTCTGCCGCCTAATTCTGTTTCATTCAATGCAAGTTAGCGTGGGTTACAATCTGGCCAGTGTTGAATACTTTTCAAGACTCATGAATCTCAGGCAAGAACCAATTTAACGAGCAGGGCAATCTTTTGAAGTGAACAGTGGTAGTGGTTTAAACAGAAGATTAGGAGCTAATCACATTTAAAGTCATCTCTGGGCACTAAAATTGACCCCGGACGAGGTGGGTGAATATAGGGACCGGGCAGCCCTTTCCCCTCTCCTTCCTTACTCCCCTGTGGGACAGCCAGATGGCAGCCTGCCCACATCCAGAGACACCACTCCATTCTGCCCACCGTGACAGGTTATCACAAAGTTTGCCTCTTAACCAATCGATGGGTCAGCTTTATAAAATATTACTCTAGACTCCACAGCAGTTAGACACTGTCTAGATCATGGGCACAGTTTAAGTGTAAATTCCACGTCTGCTTCGTACGGTTGATGTCAGCTAGCTAGTGTTCAGGCATCAGAATGTGAGCCATGTGAAATCCATCATTTCAAACTTGAGCTCTCCGATGTGAGTTAATTTGACTGGGAAGACTAGGAACAGAAGGGCCTGGCAAAAAGAAATCTGCTCCTCAGATTCCTTTGATATTCGCCAAGCAATTAAGCGTTTTCCTTTAAGGTGTTCCTTCGATCCTGTTGAACACAAACAGCACGCAGTCTAACAATTATTCGGCAATGGATTGGATCTGGGTGTCAACTGTACTCCCTGATATTGAGGGGATTCACCACACAGAGACAAAATTAGTAAAGCCACATTAGCGTTCAGTCTGCGAAAGAGAGGACGTGGGTTTGGTTTTTGTTTTTTAAATGTGATCTGGCCCAACGTTGGCTCTTTTGCTTCTTACTCCACGCCAGAGATGAATGTCTTCTAAAGGTCATGCAGCGAACGTATAAAGAAGACTCATGACCATGTTCCGTTGCAGGCGTCCAAGGATCCTCTAGCTGCGTCCTTTCATTTGAAAGCTAGGGGCGCTGCCGGCCAGAATCCTCACCTACCTCGAGCTGGTTTCACTGCTAGGATTACAGCCCAAGTCTTGATATTCCAACCTGGCCCGTGGCTCTGTGCCCCCATTAACTGTCTAGCCCCACCCCCAAAACAGCTGTTTGGAGCGAGTACAACCAGTGCATACACGGACACCAGATGGCTGGAATCATGAGACTTAATGAGCTGGGTCCGATGGTCTTGAAAATCTAAAGGAAAAGACAGCTGGGAAGTGACCAGCAGGCACCCGGGGTCACAGCTTCATTGAGCAGAGGACCACACTGTCCACCAGCGTCCGGCCCCGTGACGTTCTGGCTCTCGGATTCCCCGGAAACTTACGCCAAATCCCCCCCTTTCCTGAGCGACTTTGAGTGGGTCTCTGTTTCTGGAAACCAAACAGCACTACCTACAAACATCAGCCTGGTGTTCCTTTCATGGTATTACAGGACCAGGACCTTCTGACCAGGCCACAGAGCTGCGGACCGAGTTGGAAGCAGCCTCTCCCCCTCCCCTCCCTTCCCCCTCGCTTCCAGTCAGGGAGGTCAGCGGAAGCCGTGAATCCTCCCTCCGAAGAGACATGAACTCTGCCTGAAAACGCTCAGAAGCAGCCATCAGAAAAACTGTCAGAATAGCTTGGCTAGGGTAATAATTTCTTAAAAATAATCTCCCTTAAGCGAGCATGGTGGGGAACAGATCTTTTGATGTTAGGTAAAAAAAAGGTTTGCAAATTTTCTCATGCGCATATTTGCCATGTTCACAAATGAGAAGAATGTTTACAAGTAGAAAAAAAGGCAAGGAAAAACCTGAGACACATTTTAAATTTATTGGAGTTCAGGCAGCAGGAACCAGGTTTTCTAAGGGCTGGTCACTGGAGCAAGCTATTTGTGGCCAGGGAAACTACAGGCCAGAAAAACTAGGTACCTGAAAACAGGAATCCCAAATTCAAATGCCCGAAAGGGGCCAGGGCAGTCACAAAGGGTAAGACAACAGGGAGTGGTGAGGTCTGTGCCCAAACTAAATGCCCAGTATAAAAGCACTGAAATTCAATTTTTGTAAAAGATTTATTTATTTTAGAGGGCGGTGGAGGGGCAGAGGGAGAAAGAGAGAGAGAGAGAGAATCCCCAAACAGACTCACCGCTGAGCAGGGAGCCCTGATGTGGGGCTCAATCCCAGGACCCTGAGATCATGACCTGAGCGAAAATCAAGAGTCAGACACTTAACCAACTGAGCCACCCAGGCGCTCCTGAAATTCAATTTTAAAGGACTTTAAGTCACTAATGATACCATAAAGTTAAATACCATTTCTCAAAGTCTCAAACTTCTAAAGATCTTATCTATAAAGATACATGGTCTCTGATCCATGGACAAATCAATAGCTCAGTATCATTTTATAACTGAAGAAAAAAATCAATGAAAAAACTAAAGCCCCTTAAAAAAAAAAAAAAACCCACTCAAAAGGCAGACTAACAAGTCACAGAAGAGTTCATACAAATGGCTAATAAAAATCTGAAAAATGCTTTCGTCTTCACTAAAACTATGAAATGAAAATTAACTGAGATACCATTTTTTCATTGGTGAAATTAGCAGTGATTAAAAAATGAGAATGCACAAAGTTTATGAGGAAAAGTCAAAATGGGTACTCACACATGATGGGGGTAGTGATACCAAACTATTTCTAGGAAAATAATTTAGCAACAGAGCTCAATGATTCTATGAACTCTGCGTGTCAGGAAAAGTTTTGCTCCCTTAGGAGAAAGCCAAATGTTTCCTAGTGGATGTAATTGAATCTCATTTTGGTTTGGTCAGGACAAAGTCAAAGACAGATTTGTGGCTCAACTTTGAATTAGCAGGCTACATTTCATTTCAGACTAGGCCTTTATCTCCTAATTTATCCATATTTCCCCAAATTTTGCTTTTCCCATTTTTTTCTTGTACCTCGTTCTGAATGCCAGGAGGTATCTTAAAAGAGGCAGTATATAAATAAGTAAAATATCATTAAGAACAGACAAGAAGGAACTTCCCAAGGATCAACTGTGGTATCAATATTTGCATTGCTATTTTACTAAATGGAGAATAACCTGATTTAGCAAAAAGTGAGATTTTGCCTCATGTTACAAAGCCGACCACCATGCAATTGCAATGAAATGACCTCTCACCTTTTGGAGACACAGCAATCCTATTTTAAAGCTTTTATTTTTTGGTGGGGCTGCCACCACACCAAAATGGGAGTCAAGAGATGGGATAGTCACTCTGGACAGTGACTTTTCCTAAAGCACGGTCTACCATGTCTTTTCATGAGAATCTAGGTTGATAACCATTCAGTCATCTCTGCTCCGTGAAATCCAATGGTTGAATCCAATGCCAGGTTAAACACCCTGATAAGTGACAGAAGAGGGAAATGATGACTTGATTGAGGTCTTTCAGCTAACTGAAAAGGCTCACTTGTCTACATTTTCTGGGATAAAATACTTTGACTTGTCAAGAAAGTTACATAAAAGACGCTTATATAGAATACAGAGTTCATAAATGTCATATGGGCAAACCTGAAACACAATCATGGCGAATATGCAATAGAAGGTAACTCTGGGGGGCACCTGCCTGGGTCAGCTGGTACAGCGTGTGACTCCTGATCTCGGGGTTGTAAGTTTGAGCCCCAGGTTGTATGTAGAGATTACTTAAAAATAAAATCTTAAAAAAAAAAAAAAGAGGAAGAAGAAGGTAACTTTGGGCAAGTCATTTTAATGCTTAAAGCCTCAGTTTTAACATCTCAAAAAAAAGAGAGAGAGAGAGAATGCTCTTCATGTCATTTAGCTCTGTTCTCAGAAATGACTGCAGCAGCTGTCTCCACCCCAGGAGGCCCTGGGAGCCAGGATCAAATCCACTTGCTCTAACGTGAATCTGGGTGAGTTATTTAATCTTTCTAGACATCAGTTCCTGATCTGTAAAATGGGCTGGCAATCACCACTTCTCAGGATCGCCGACAGGATTAAAGGAGGTAAAAATATGGACAGCATCATCACAGTGAGCGGTGATATACACTGATCCACTCAACATAGGGTAGGGCTCATTATTATTTGAAGCATTACTATCCCGACCTATAAAATGATGAAAATGATACTCACCCATTGTTAGGAAATCAAATAAGATAATGAACACAGACGCCAATAAAAGCAATAGAAGACATACAATGTGTGTGCGTGTGGGTAGGGGGGACAGTCAGGATTGCGACGAGGAAGTGCTTAATAGAACCATAAATTCTGCTAAGCTGCCCCCGATGGTATGAGTCACCCGCACGATAATTTTTAAATGCAATAACACCTGTTGTGATTCCATCCAAGGACAACTGTTGACTAGATATAGAATCTCACAAGAGGTTTGGCACTCCTGAACACAGTGGCCTTTCAAAGCCTTTTGGGCAAGATAAGCTGTTTAACACTAGGAGGCTTCAGCTGTGCCTCGTGTAATTAGCGTGGCTGCATCCTCACTCCCTGAAGACCCATGTCCCTTCTGCAAGAGAGGCTCCCTCAGAGGAAGGACCTCACTGTGCTCCACCCTGCCTTCCCTCCCACCCCCCCACCCCACCCACCCCACCCCCCCCACCACCAGGGACTCCCTTTCCCTTCCTGCGGAGCCAAACGAAGCATCTCTCCTTATCTCTGCAGCCCGCACAGAGCTCCCTCGTACCCACCTCTCAACATGCCTCTCCATCTATGCCTTTCTGGGCCGCTCGCTCGCTCGCTCTCTCTTTCTCCCTCTCTCTGTCTCTCCCCGTCCATCTCTGCTTGTCCCTGTCCCTCCCTGTCCCTGTCTATCTCCTGGAATGGCTTCCACTGTCTGTTTGCACAAGGAACTACTAGGAATTTACTGCTCTGAGGATCCGGCTGACCCTGCAGGACATGGAACCTTGAGCCCGGGTGCCTGTGGACCTGAGCACACACCCATTTTTAAAAGCAAGGAACTGGTCACCAGAGCGCAGGACGATCTGCTACTCAAAGGTTCCTCTTTTACTTTCTCAGGCCAAGATCTGATTTGCTCACTCTCCGACAAAAGACTGGTAATTCACCTCACACAGGAAATCCTCCGAGCACTTTGGAAGGAGGACTCCACGGTGAAACATAACAACCAAAAGGACAATCAGTCCCCTGGCTACCATGGGGTATAAAGATCCTCTCAGCCCCTCAGGAAAAACGGCCCACTCTCGGTGGGGGAGACAGCTTGCCGTGAGCTGACGGTACACATGAACAATTATTAAAGTGCTTTACATCATTTGCCTCACTCAACCACCGTAAAATTTGGAAAACTGATATATATTCATATGCACACACACATAGAAAATAAACAGCAGGGAGGAAACGCAAGCATTGTGTACCTTTGCTGCATTTCAGAAATGCTCCCTGCCCCCATGCACTCTCCTTGCCCTCCAAGCTGAGCCAGGGACGGCCCTGCTTTGCAGGTAGGGAAGGGACATCAGAAAGAGACATGCACAATTGATTACACGAAATTTTGCCTTTTGCAAGAAGGCTATGCTTTTGCAGAATCTCAGGTCATACTCTCGCTCATACAGGAGCTAGATTGCAGAAAAAGACTGGTTGGGGACGGGGATGGGGAAAGGAACCAGTGGCTTGTAGTCTTAGAGAGAAAAGGAGGAAAAAAAAGTCAGGAAGAATTTGGGGCCAAATAATCATAACCATAAGCCCTAGAGACCTTAGTGGTTAAAGCTCTAGGCTAGAGGCTTCAAACCAATCCGCGTACATGTGGACTTCAAGGATTCTTTGTTCAGCTGACACATAATGTTTTAAAGATGTAAGCCTACATTTAAAAAATGGGAGGCTTCCCACTAAAAACAAATCTAGCAACTCCAGCCCATTTGCTTCACGAAGGTCACAGGTGGAGTGGAGGGGTGACTGCTCCCCAGTGCTCCTGGTGGCCATACAGTGACTCTCACGGACACCCCCTCCCCACCATCCCCGCCCAGCACTTCACTCTTTTACTTCCCTTCCCTTGCCTTAAAGGACATGTGAGGTTATGGCTTCTGACAGAGGCTTCTGTAGACCCTTGAACCTGGTCTACAAATGAGAAAAATAAAGCTCAGAGTGGTGGAGTCATTTGCTTAAGACCACACAGCTTCTCAGAGCAGAGCTACACAAGAACCCAGACTCCTTTCACACAGCCGAGTGCTCCTGAACCTCTGTTTTCAGCGCAGAATCTTGAGGTGGGGAAACAGTGTGCTGGCAGCCTCGCCCTGATGCTCCCCCTCCCAGGGAAACAATCTGACCTCTGAACTGGTTGATCATTAAAACTCCCTCGCCTTCACAGACTAGTCACTAAGCTTTACCACGTTTAAGCAGCGACTGGTAGCGTCCTCCCAAGTGCCAGGGCCCCAGTTCCGAGGTTCTAAGACCACTTGGAATGATTTAGTCAACGGCTTCGAGTTTCAGTTTTGGGTCAAATTGTACCAAAATTGGCCTCTTGGGAGGATGCCTTTTACGCCCCTATACATGGGTTCTCAGAAATGTCCTTTCTTCCCTGTACCTCACATCATCTCTCTTCTGGGTTTATTCCCCCAAATAGAGGTGTGTGCCAATGTACATGCATCACAGGCTTGTTTGGCTTTTGCAAACAAAACAAGTTGTGTTCATAGCTTTTTATTATTTCCAAAGTATTATTATTTATTATTTATTATTTATTATTATTATTCCAAAGTATTATTATAAACCATATAAAAATTCAACTCTAAGTGATTAAAAAAAAAAGAAGACCACATATGCAAAGTACTCGAATGCCAAAGCGGGTAGTTGTCGTAGGCGTAGTCATGGTTAGTAAGTAATAAGCATACTTACAACCCATATGATGACCAGTCTTCTGGATAAATAAGGATCAATGTTCCAGTGAGTGAACGGAAGAAATGTGATGTAGAAGACTTCTTGACCCAGAGCGGCAGAAAATCGGAATAGGTAATAGTAGAAATAATTCTTCACAATGTACTTCTGTACATAAGCCTAAAAGACAAAAGTTAGAAGACTCTGAGTTCATCCAACATGTCACCATAGGGCAAGTTTTAAAAAACTTCTGTCTAAAACTCACAGGCTCTCAACTGCCAAGGTGCCAAGGTAATTACAATAGCATTGCTATCCTTGTGCTCAACCCCGTTTTGTCCACACAAATACAGAAGAGGTTAGTTCTTCATAAAATTAAGTAACATCCAAGACAGGCTATCAGGCGAAGGCACACAAGCCGAAATCTTGTCTCCTTTGTATATTCAGAAGGTAAATGCTGTGAAGACACTTTCTGGGTCTAGGATTATGGTAGGTAGAATAATGTGCCCAAAGATTTCCCCATCCTAAGGGATCTGTGAATTTGCTGCCTTACATGGCAAAAAGGACTTGGCAGGTGTCATTAACGATGTGGAGATGGAGAGATGATCTGGTTGGGCTCAGTGTGGCCACAAGGATCCTTATAAAATGGGAGGAGGAGGCAGGAAGGTCAAGGAGAGGGTATCTGAAGATGGGGCGAGGGACCACGAGTCAAGGGACGCAGGGCACCTCTGGAAGCTGGAAAAAGTAAGGGAGCAGATTCTCCCCTTGAGCCTCCGAAAGCACCGTAGCCCTGGCGAGGCCTTGGTTTTGTCTGAATAAGAACCATTTTGGACTTCTGAGCTCCAGAGCTGAAAGAGATACATTTGTGTTGTTTTGGGCCACTAAGCGTGTGGTGATTTGTTGCAGTAGCCACGGATAATGAATATAGAGACTTGAGAAAAATCACTCACCAATGAATATTTTTAGTTTACCTTTATTTTTTTTTAATTTTTATTTATTTGAGAGAGGGATAGAGAGAGAGAGAGAGAGAGAGGAGAGAGAGGAGCAGGCTCCCCACTGAGCAGGGAGCCAGACTCGGGGCTCGATCCCAGGACCCTGGGATCATGACCTGAGCCGAAGGCAGGCGCTTAACCGACTGAGCCACCCAGGCGCCCTGTTGTTTGTATTTTTTTAAGATTTTAT
>NC_058405.1:177542643-177657600 GCF_002201575.2 Neomonachus schauinslandi | reverse complement strand
GGGGCTCAATCCCAGGACCCTGGGATCATGACCTGAGCCGAAGGCAGGCGCTTAACCGACTGAGCCACCCAGGCGCCCCTTTAGTTTACCTTTTAAATGGGACTAGTACAGTCAACCCAGTGGAGGGATGGTATAAGAAACACATCAAGAACACGCAGGGTCTGCTAAAATGCAGCCCTATTTTGAACCATCCCTTCACTCCCTCTTACCCTGGCAGTAGGCAGGGGAAAGGAAAAAAAAAAGACTGAAGGGGGTTAAAACAGGAATAAGCAATCTATTTTAAAATATGACAAATGTCCTTAAATTATGGTAGATTAGTAATGAGTTAACAAACAAAAACACGGCCACCCTGTTTAATCAGTCTAAAAAATAGTTTTCGTGCTACTTTTTATGGTAGTTATAAGCTTTATAAAAATAAAATGAAAGCAAAATGAAAATAGGGAGAAGAGGCAGCCCTATGGCAGGGGCAAGAGTGTAAAGGGGCTCTCGTAGGTCTGCATTTTGGCTCTGCTTTGCTTTATACCAAGTCTGGGGTGCTCAAATCCTCAGGGAATTTGCGACTAAGTCGCATGCATTTATTCTGCAAATATTCATTCTGTGCCTACCGGGGCCCAGAACCTGTGCGGAGCAACGAGAATATTCAGATGAGCCAGGCACAGTACCTGGCTTCAAGGAGCTCTTGTGGGGGGCGCCAGAGAGTACTGTTTGGGGGAATGAAGTTTTAAAGGACCAATACTGTGTTTGAGGCCTTGAAAACAAGCCAAGATTACTTTTATATTTAAGGAATAAAAAAAAAAGACCCTGGAAATTGCAAGAATATTAACTGACTTGACACTGTTGGCTGCGTGCCAAGTACGCATTCCTCTCTCCTAAAAGGTTTCCAACTTTATTCCAGCATCTCTACCTCCCCCTCCCCCAGAGTCCTGTGAGTCAGGGGGAAGTTGACACTGTTCTCAGCTCCAGTCATGGGAAGTTCAAGGCTTCAGCCTCAAGCCAAGAAGTGCATGGCACGGCCCCAGAGAAAGTCACTGGCGAGCACGTGCTGTAAGCTAAAAAGGCATGTCTCTTCGGGGACGAACTTTACTTCTAAGTAAATTCAAGTTAGGATGGCGATAGATCCATCCCAAATAGGAAAGACAATAATGCCCGAAATGAATGAAATAAGGAAGCGTATAGAGTTTTACCTCTCTGCCAAGATATTAGGGCTGGATTTGCGGAACAAGAACCAATAAAATTGTGACAAATAAATGACAAATTCCCCTCTCTCTCTGATATGAGGACTAATCGCTGAGTCTTCTGGTTTATGAATATACATCCTACAGGCCCGTCCTTGAGGCAAAGCCTGTAAAAAGCCCCTTTGTACATAAAGATTCGTTATTTTAACCCACCAGCTACCAATATACCCAGGAATCTGTCCTGCCTTGAAGCTTTACAGGGAGAAATTTCCCAAACTCTGAAAAGGGTCGAACTCCTCCCTTGTGTCATTTCTTGATACCCAAATGTTATAGGACATTATCAACACTCAGAGACAACCATTTCCCTACCCTAGAGATGTACCTGAGACCAAGTTCAGTATCTTAATCCTAGTAAATAATTGAAAGACTGGCAGGGATGACAGCAAATCACTTCCGTGTGACATACTACTAATTAACATATTTCGACTTGCTTTTTACAATCTCTGAGGATTTCTCTCTTTTGGAGGAGAGCTAGATATTCTTTAAATCTTCTTAGGAACAGAAGAAGCAAAAGTGAAACTAAAAATATCAGTGCATATATAGGACACCCAAAGGAGTTTTTAGATAACATCTCTGAATATGTAATTAAGTAGCACGAAAGCCAATATCGGTCTCCAAATTCTTGGGAATTAGATGTACTTAAATAAAAGAGTTGGGTGCTTGTCTTTTCAGAACCAGAATCTATGTTTCCTTGTAGGAAATCTCAGTGTAGGACTTCAATATATCTTTGGAAATAACAAGAATGCTAGTATATATGTTGGTCCCAATGGGAACAATTAGAGGGAGCGGAAACAGGGGTTAGAAATAGAAATGGTAGATAAAGCCAATGGCAGAGAGGAGCAGAGTCGAAGCTGGGAGAAAGGAAACCAGGTCCCAGGACTCTGCTTCTCTATTTCTTGAGAACCAGCCACACACAGGGGCTGACAGGCCAGGCTGTGGGCAGGGTCTCCGGACCACGAACCCAGGAGGCAGGGATTAGCAGCTGAGTTTTTAGACAAAAGATCATAAAGGCATTGAATATTTAGATGGGTGGAGAGCTATTTGTAGAAATCAACTACTTCTCAGTGAGCTTCTAGTCTGTCACAGAGCCAAATGAAGAAGTTTCTAGTAAACAGGGAGGCTAAGATAGAAATGACCACATATCCATTATTGCTAGCAGCAGAATGTCATTGCCATTCGTATTTGTCTGTTTGGCTTATTGCTTTATTTTCCTGAAAGTTAGAAAACAAAAAGTGTTTCCACGGGTGAAAACAATTTTTCCTTTCAGGGCATAATTTCCTCCTAATGCAGTCTCCCAAGACGGCACTGTTGGGAACGGCCTTTGGGTGGAGAAGAGCTGCTCTGTGTTCCCTGCAAGGCTGGCTGCAAGGCATAAATAAATCAGCAGGAGGGGCAACCACACAGGCCGACTGTACCTCGAAGAGAACGGGCATGGCACAGGATTCTCCACTCAAATCGGCCCCCCCAACACACACACACCTGAATGGTGTTTCGTTTTCCAAACACACCCGGAGGAGTCCTACACAAAAAGGAAATCTGGCCAGGTCAGCACCACTGGATGGAATAAGGGCTGACCCGGACAGCAGAGGAACGAACTCTGACAGACTTGGCAACTGGCCCAGCATTTGAGCTTTCAAAGGAGGAATACAGGAATTGCTTTTAGCTGAAACAATATGTGACCTTGGGGAAGTGAATTCGTCCTTCGGCACCTCAGTGGCCTCAGAGGCAGAGGATGGAGTCAGGTTAGCTCAGTTGCTTTTTAATATACAAAAAACAATTACAGGTAGGGAAAGGCCCCTTAAATAAAATGTGATCCCAGGGCTTATTCTATAAAATAGAAACTGAAAGACTGGACTAACTGGTTGAAAGTGAGGGGAAGCCTAGGGGACCCCTAATTTCAGGCCAGGCCGCCCTGTACCTCCAAGTCTTTCTCTGGAGTGTCTCCTTGACACATGTCAGAAATCAGCTTGAAAACCATTGACCTTCATCTCTGTCAGACCTCACATACCTTTCCGTAATCAAACTTGGGCCGGGAGGACACAGGCTATGGGTCTGCTGACCTTGAGGTCTTTATTTAAAGGATTTGATAAACTCGGGACCAATGTCGATGCGAGGTCATTTCACTTATCTTTTTTTTTTTTTTTTTTTTCAGATCAGAGCTGTAACTGTGTTTTCCAAAGGTCAAGTTTGAGGAAGTCCTCTACCTCAGCAGAGCCCGAAGGGATTCATGTCTGGGGCGATGTCGTCTGCAGCTCCAAGCAGGGCACTTTATTTTTTATTATTTATTTATTTGAGAGAGAGAGAGAGAGAGACCGCGCACGAGCAGAGGGAGCAGCAGAGGGAGCAGCAGGCTTCCTGCTGAGCAGGGAACAGGATGCAGGACTCGATCCCAGGACCCTGGGATCACGACCTGAGCTGAAGGCAGACGCTTAACCGACTGAGCCCCCCAGGCGCCCCAAGCAGGGCACTTTAAGTGGAAAGCAGTAGGAAGTTCATCTTCTAGGGCCGAGGGGGATCACATCTCTCTGGGGTATAGCGCAATCTTACTTACAAAGAAGTTTAAGGCCCAAAGCTCTTTTATAAAACACATTGAACTGCCTCATTCCCTTCACCTGATGAGAAAGCAGCCACCGAACACAGAGGGGATGGCCTGGAGAGAAGAGGCCAGGGAGAGGGAAGGCCACCAAGCCCGGAGGTCAGGAACACGGGCTCTGGAGCAAAGGACCACCACGCATGACCCGCATAGTCTCACACCAATGAGTTTCCCCTTCTGTAAGTGGGAATAATAACAGTACCTACCACTTAGGGACATTGGCAGGATTAAATCAGTATTGCTGATGACGCAGAGAAGCCACCGAGCTGCCGGCCACGGATGGTGAAGGTAGCAGTAAAGATTTCTCAGAAAACGCTTCGCAGTTCTAACGGACATGCGCATCACCTGGATCTGCACCTGGATCTGCACCTGGATGCAGCGTTTGATAGAGTTCACCTGGGGCAGGGCTGTGCATTCCACTGAGCTCCCAGGTGATACCTGTGCTACCACGTTGCCCAGCCGTGGACCAGGCTTTGAGTAGAAAGGCCAGCCCACTGAAGAGTTTTTAAAGACGAAAGTCAAGCTCTCAGATTTAACCCTCAGCGTCAGAGGAAGTCTCAATAGGAGTTTAGGAGCATAAGATAGCATGATCAAAGCAACAGGTAAAAATGCTGTTGACAAACCAGAAGGGGACGGTTAGTGAGGTCCATGGACAATCCTACAACAGAGTCTGAATGCAGGAACTGAGCCCAGACAAGCACCTCGATGGCAGGAGGTACCAAAGGGAAGGCACGTGTAAGAGATGCCCCCCCTCCCCCCCGCCGAAATAGCAGCCAGATCGAATAACCAACTGATTATGAAGGAAGAAAGAAGCCATCTTGGGCTCCTTGCCTTTGTTCGAGAAGAGTTTACATAAATTCCCGGATGGACCTGCTTGCCCAGGATTATTTTTCAAGATAGGCTATATCTTCATGTGCTTGGGATTGTAGGGGAAGAGGGGTATCAGCCTATGGTGTCCAGATTGTTAGCCATTTATGGAGACTGGGGCTTCCCCAGAAAAATACCTTCCATGGTTGGGGCAATGCCCCAAAAGGCAATAGATTCAGGACTAAAACTCCACCTTGCCTTGCTGTCATACCCTGCATATATTCAGCCAGAATTTCTAATCTAGAGCCCAGAGATTGGGAAGGGCAAATTCAAGGACCTTGATGCCTCTTTCAATAGAATCTCTGATTTGCAAGGTTTGGGTCCTGCCATCTCTCTCTGAAAGACTCGGCTTGGGTGGACCTGCCACTGCACCCTGAGGAATATTTATAAAATAAACACTCTCTTAAGCTATTATGAGACGCTACCTAGCATGTTAACACACAAAGTACAAACCAAGCAAGGCTCAACCTTTAAAAAGAAAACTGAAAATGGCAAACCTTTTCTACACAGAGGCCATGTCTATGTAGACTATTCATTCATCGCTTACACTTTAGTGATGGAAGGTTGACAATAAGCAAGATTATTTCAGTCAGCAATGTGATGAAATTAAAGCAGACTAATGTGATACAAAGTGATATGTGTGTTTTGGGGATTGCTCCCCAAGGAAGACCCCTTCAAGTTGAGCCCCAGACGGGGAGGTGAGCCGGTTCCTTTGGGATCTGAGGGTTAGAGAGACCACTTACTAAAAGACCCTGAAAGAGCAACCAGGTCTGTGAGCGGGAACACGGTGGGCGGGAGAGAGAGAGATGGATGAAGAGCAGAAGCCGGATCAGGCCAACCTTTGGGATTTAGGTTGGCAGCAGCGTAACTCACTGAGACAGTTTCAAATAAGAGCATGATTTGATCTACTCTGACAAGACTAAAACAAATTTTGGCTCAGAAACAGTGAGAAGAAGTCCTGCTTTAATTCTTTGTTTTTTTTTTTTTTTTTTGATTTCTTAAACGTCATGGGAAAATACCATTAATTAGCTGTGCTGAACTTAAATGGGGGGGAGGGATCCCATTGTTTCCACGGTCAGGTAGACACATGGCATCCTGGATTCACATCTGCTTAAGAATATGCTCCCATCACTTTTAATTACTCTTATTATTATTATTTTTTTTAAGTTCAGGGGATCAAGACTGTCCAACCTACAGAGACAATTAAATGATGATTACTTAGCAAGCCTAAGAAAGATTGGCAGAGTCCCTTGAAGGGGAAACAGAAGGAACAAGAACGAGCTAGGGTTTCTCCTTTTATCTTGAAGTCCAGATAGAATTACAAGTTGGGTGAGCTCACCGATGTCTGCTCAGTGCTCGGTGATTAAAATTTCAGGATGGTGACACTGAAAGTCAATAAAATAGAAGGACAGCTTCTTTGAATAAAAGAGCTTGAAAGGGAATTGCCCATGAACCCCTTTCTTCTGCTTGGCTGGCATTTGTCGGGACCCCTCAGTCTGTGTCCGAGAATAAGAGAGTGGCTGGAGGGGACTGAACCCAGAGTGGCTTTTATTGACAGTGGGGATCTATCGGGGTTTGAACTTTGTTTTTTTTTTTTCCCTCCTGCCAATCCGTCACCTCTCAGCTCATCCTCTGAGCATTTGATGTCTTCTTTTTCTTTTCCTCAAGAGTTGGCTCTCATCTGGGGCACCAGCAGAAAGGGTGGACCAATAAGTATCACAGATTGTGAAATTCTTTTTTTTTTTTTAAGATTTTATTTATTTGAGAGAGAGAGAGCGTGCAAGCAGGGGAGCAGCAGAGGGAGAGGGAGAAGCAGGCTCTCCACTGACCAGGGAGCACAAAGTGGGGCTCGATCCCAGGACCCTGAGATCATGACCTGAGCGAAAGGCAGACGCTTTGCCGACTGAGCCCCCCCCAGGTGCCTCAGACTGTGAAATTCTTGAAATTGTGACAGTGACCCACCGCGGGAACAATGCCCCACCTGAAGCTAGAAATGGGCCCTACAACTTGAAAGAACGCAGTCTCATCATCACTTCCAGAACCCTGTGCCTGAAACACACAATTATCTGCTTAGGAGGCAAATCAAAGAACTGGGGAGAGAGAAAGAGGGTAGGACAGTGTTTTGCAGAGCCGAGAGATGTAGGCCTCTGCTGAGAGAATTCCCTCCCCAGACAGTAAGGGCAACAGGAGTTGCCACAAAGAACAGAAATAACCATTCCCATTTTTAAAGGGGTTGGGGGGAGAGCCAGCTGCCCTTTAAATTCTCAAAATGTGTTAAGAACTTACTGTTTTTCAAAACACTTTGGATCTGCTAAAACCTGAAACACATTGTACCAAACATTCTTCCACTTAATTGGTAAGCCCTTGCGTATTCAGGGGGATTTTTGGTGCAGATGTTTCTGATTCATTTATATTAACTTATCAAAATGACATTTGGAAGAGCTATATGTGCAAGAAGGAGTCTTATAAACTTGGAGTTCATTAGTTTTAATCCGAGAATTTCACCCCTCCCACCCCGATGCACACATTCAGAATCCAGAACTTGGACCGGCTGATTCCATTCTGTTCTAACAGGCAGCATGAACTCACCCTTTCCTAAGTCCCTTCAAAAAAAAAATTTCTACAGCGTTAAAGGCATGGCTGAAATGTAAGAAAATTACTCGGGCCCATAGAAGGTTTTTTTCTTGGTGATCTTTTACTTCTAAAGATTTAAAAACACATTTAAATCAGACAGAAAGGAAAATAAAGGCTGACCGGTTGGCCCCCGAAGTCAAGGGGGTTTTATCCAGAGGCTTTCCTGCTCCTTTCTTGTTTCTCTGGGCAAAACGGGGCACAGCATTTTTAACTTGGGAGTTTTCTTTGTCCAAGGCTATCATGGTGGTTCGGGTGTGTGTGTCCATGGAGAAGGAGGAAAACAAAAAAAGCCTTCTCCGTACTTTTCCGCCCCGCTTCTTAAATCCAGCCCTCTACTTTTCAGAGCTCTCCAGGAATCCAAGATGGTAAAGATAGTACTTTGGAACAATGTTTCTTTCTTGATCCACCCCGTTCCTTGGGGCACTGTTGGTAAGTGGCAGTGGGCACGAGAGGGAGTGGGATGGGAGAGATCCAGGAAGGACACATGGGCCGGGGAGCAAGTTTCCCCAGAGCCTGGTTCCCTCCACACTCCCTCTAAGCCTTGTCCAGGGATGGGGTGGGGGAAATGCTGGGGACATTCCATCAACTTCCACCATGTTTTCAAACCGCAGTTCCCTCTGGAAGGTTCTCTCTGAGCCAGTTTAAAGCCACCGGTCACAAAAATAAACTTAGGAAAAGCTTTGAAATTGTGTGCACACCCATGAAAGGACATGAAGAAGAAAGCCATGCTGGGTCCGAACAATGGTCCTCCCCACTCAGCTTGTCCCTGGCACACTCTGGTTTCTTTGTGGCTTGGGAAGGCTGGTTTTTTTTTTTTTTTTTTTTGGTCTTGTTTTACTTTTAATATTTTTGAGTTAAAGTTCTGGACTTTTTTTTATATCACTTTTTTTTTCCTGATTATCTGATTATCACTTGTGGTTTTTTTTTATGATTAACACATATTACTGGAGAACATTTAGGAGTCCAAAAACTATATAAAAACAAAGTAAAAGTGACCCCTAATCCCACCCCTGAGACTCAACCCCTTTGGATATCTCCGCTGGTCTTTTTCTTATGCGTAAATGAGATCATGTGGTGCCACGTGTTTTAACAAAATTGAGATTCTGCTCTATCTTAAATTTTTTTTTAAAGATTTCATTTGTAAGAGAGAGAGAACACTAGCAGGGGGAGCGGCAGACAGAGGGAGAAGCAGGCTCCCCGCTGAGCAAGGAGCCCGATGCGGGACTTGATCCCAGGACCCTGGGATCGTGACCTGAGCCAAAGGCAGACAGACGCTTAACAGACTGAGCCACCCAGGCGCCCCTTAAATTTTTAAGTATTATTTATTGTACTGTATTTCCCTAGGTCCCTAAATATTATTTGAGATCACGATTTTGACTGTCAACTTTTTACAAGTGTTCACTGTGTTCCACTTTCTCACTCACCGGTTCCAATGGCAGATCCCCGCACAGACCAGGACAGCAAGCAAGTCTGCAGGTTGGCCTTTGTGGATGTGAGCAGGAATCTCATCAGCCTCAAACTTTACGGAGTTCCTTGCCCACTTCTTGCTGGGGCACCTGGAGGCACCATTCCAGAGGACTTCTCTCTCCTTCGTTCATTTCTTAACCTGACCAAATAAGCATCTACACCGATGACATTCCCTGCAACCCCCTGTTTATATTTTTTGGTATTATTGTTTGCTTGTTTTGTTTTCCCAACAAGTCTCTTTGCCAGATTATGCAAAAGCTGCAGGGATACCCTTTAAGGCCGTCCAAGGACCACAAAGCACACTGCTGAAGAAATAAAGAATGAGGGGCAACTGGGTGGCTCAGGCAGTTAAGCATCTGCTCAGGTCATGATCTCCCATCCTGGGATAGAGCCCTGTGTCAGGCTCCCTGCTCCGAGGGGAGCCTGCTTCTCCCCCACTTCTGCCACTCCCCCTGCTTATGCTCTCTCTCAAATAAAATATTTAAAAGAAAGAAAGAAAGAAAGAAGAAAGAAAGAAAAAGAAAGAAAGGAAGGAAGAAAGGAAGGAAGAAAGAAAAAGAAAGAAAGACCCAGAGATGGGCATGAGCCATGACAGTCACTATGCTGAGGCTGAGAAAAAGCTCCATAATCCATCTTACAACAGGTAAAACTAGGCTTCCATGGCTTTGGAAGTCCCAGGGGTTTGCACATGACCCAGAGCCCTCCTTCATCAGCTCCAGCTCCCTCTGATTGAGATAAATGGATATAAATGGAACCTAAGAGGGGCTGGGTGTTAGTCAGCCTTGAGTCCAATGACAGATCTGCTGGGGCAACTCTGGGGAGGCATGAACTTTCTCATCTCTGAAGTGGATGTGTATCCTCACCTGTGCAGTGGGTATGTGTTCACCCATGAAGTAGGTATGTTCTCACATGTGTGGTGGGCGTGTTCCACCTGTGCAGTGGGTCTAACACCAGCTCCCTTGCAAAGATGTTTGGAAGAGGAAATGAAGTCCCTTATATAAACCACATCATACCACATCAGACAGTCAATATGTATTCAATAAATGATAGTTGTATTTGCATTGTTTTTATTAACAGTATAAAGAATGGGAAAATGTCAGAAGTATCCAATTATAGTGGAAGATGAGGAGGGAAAGAAGTAAGACGATTTAAAAAACAAAGACATCAGGGGCGCCTGGGTAGTTCGGTTGGTTAGGCGTCTGACTCTTGATCTCAGCCCAGGTCTTGATCTCAGGGTCATGAGTTCAGGCCTTGTGTTGGGCCCCATGTTGGGCATGGAGCCTACTTAAAAACAATAATGAATAAATAAAATAAATAAAAAACAAAGACATCATAGAGGAGGCAAGTAAGCTGTCCCAGGAAGGATGACTGGGGCTGTGAGAGATGACAAAGGGCAGACAGGCCTTCAGCTGAAGGGGAGAGCATGAGGAGAGCTACGGGGGCAGCAAGCCACAGTGTCCCTGAGCAGGACACATCCAGTAAGAGGGAGCTGCCGGTAGCTGCGCCAGAGGAAGACCAGAGCCAGACAGAGGAGTCCTGAGAACCTGACAAGGAGGTTGGGTTTAACACGTGGGTGACGGGGGGCCTCTGAGAGTGAGCCAGGAAGTGACCAGTCAGGGATGCGCTCTAAGTGGCCACCACGTGCTTGCGGTCCTGCCCTTTCTCAGTGAGTTCCTATCTCTTGCAGACACAGAATGTCCAAGGGTTGGTCACAGACAGGCTGCCCCAGGCCCAACCAACCACATCCCATGCTGTGCTCTTAGAGGGCATTATACCCGGCCCTCCTCTGCCACCCAGAGTCCCACAGACCCACGTGAGCCTCCCTGTGCTCCCATTTCGCATCTGAAGTACAAGCTGGACCCTCTGAGAGTCTCCACGGGCCATCACGGAAGACAAAGACAGCCTGGTTTCTGTTTTGGGCCTTGGCTTAGTCATGTGGGATCTGATGATACAGTAATTTAGCAAGAAACCACAAGAACAAAAACAATTTGATGAAACCCAGAGAAAGTGAGTTCTTCCATCGACGGCGACCGAACGCCACGGGCCGTGCGATGCCCCACCCTGAACAAAGCCAGAGGCTCTGGGTTTCAGCTCTGCTCTGTCACGCGGGGCCACGTGCTCCAGATAAACAGGGACCACGCTTCCTACACCCAAGGACGCAGAACTCGCTGAAAACACCAAAGCGCGGAAAAGGTGGTACTCATTTCGTATCATGGAACCCAATTTCCAGAAAGTGCCACCATGTCCAGAACTGATGACCCTGATGCATCAGAAACGGTCAGAGAAACGTGGCTTTGCAGCCTTGATAAGCCAGGGCACCAGACCAAGCTGAACCCCCCGCGGCATCTCTGCTGCTTCCAGGGGGCCCAGGATAAAGCGGGGAGAGCGCAGATTGGAAGACAGGAGAGAGAAAAAGAAAAAGGTTGGGGAAGGGAGGGCCCTCCCACTCTGATTTCGGAAGAGTAGATGGAGGCCCACGTACGCCAAGCCGCGTCCACTGCCTGACGCAGACGCATGCACGCACGCACGCTTCCTTCCGGCGGCTTTCCAGGCGATGGTGGGCACCTGCCCCGCTAAGACAGTCTTTGCCAGACACAGTCTGACATGGAGGCTGCTCCGGTTAAAATCATGCCGCCAGCGTCATCCGTATCCTTCTTCTTGGAAGGGTGATCCCCACACCAGCAGCGTGGGGCTCCCTTGTTTGAAATTTAGGATTTCAAGCCCCATCCCAGGCCTGCAGAATCACTGGGACTTTTAGCCAGATTCCCCAGGTGATTTGCATGCGCCTTAAAGGCTGAGAAGACTGATGTTCCGGGAAGCACTAATCTACATCGATTGAGAAAACAAATAAAACGTTTGAATGTACTGAAATTAATTATACTGTTCTTTCTGGGCCTAGGCACCATGAAAGAGGAAACAGTTTGAAAAGCACAGAATCACTCCGTGAAGACGAGGCAAATGCGTTGGAACAGAAAGTAGATTGGGGGTCGCCTAGGCTGGCATTGAGGGGAGAGACTGCTGATGGGTACGGATTTCTTTTTGGGGTGATGGAAATGCTCCCAAGCTGATCGTGGTGATGGCAGCAGAGCTCTGTGAATATGCTAAAAACGAATGAAATCGGTGAACTGCATGGTATGTGAGTTTTTTCTCAGTAAAGCTTCAAAATCTAAATAAACGCACTCAAGAGGCTTGGAAATACCAGCCAATCTGAAAATTTCTGATTTCTGTAACAGAGACCACGTGGAGAACCGGATCTTGCAGG
This sequence comes from Neomonachus schauinslandi, assembly GCF_002201575.2. Classification (NCBI taxonomy): domain Eukaryota; kingdom Metazoa; phylum Chordata; class Mammalia; order Carnivora; family Phocidae; genus Neomonachus; species Neomonachus schauinslandi. Next base: position 177,645,542 of record NC_058405.1, on the reverse strand, counting down.
GTAACTCAGGAGAGACTTCTACTGTCCCCGCTTCCTGCGGTTGAAGGGGTCTGTTAGGGAGGGGAGTTTCTTTCAACGCAGAGGCAGTGAAATGGTTAACTTGCTCTTAAAAGATTCAGTGCTGTCCTTAGAGCTAGGCCACCAGGGCCCATGCCCTGGACTCTGTGATTTAGATGCCCCACTCTGACCCTACTTGAGCCATGTCCTTTCTCACAGAGCAAGGGAAGAGGCCTAGTCTTCTAGATTGTTCTCCAGGCACTTGGAAGCCCAGTATTCTTTGCTCAAATGCCCAAGCCCCTGCATATTGGGCTTACATAGGTCTCTCCCGGAGGTCTGTCCTCCCTAGTGTGGATGGGAACACCAGTATGCACTCCCCAGACCTGAGGGCTGGCCATTGGTGGGGGGACATGGGCAGAGCTCAAGCTCGTGCGGGGGGAGGGGTTCATCGGGTAGTCCTGGGTGGGTGACAGGCTGGCTCCCTGAATTTGCAACATTCCAGCATGGAACTCTGGGAGCCTGAGAATTTGAAACATGAACCCGGCTTTCCAGGTCACAGGAAGATATATATGTCAAAGTAGGTCACAGCGTTTCATATTTAATGCTTAAATTAGTTAAAGAAATAACTTTAGAATGTGTTGATCTATGGGATCCCTGTCTCCATTTGTGCATGTGTCCTAAAACCCTGCAATTTTAAAGATTTTTTTATTTGACAGAGACAGAGAGAGCAGGAACACAAGCAGGAGGAGTGGGAGAGGGAGAAGCAGGCTTCCCGCTGAGCAGGGAGCCAGACATGGGGTTCTATCCCAGGACCCCGGGATCATGACCTGAGCCGAAGGCAGACGCTTAACGACTGAGCCACCCAGGCGCCCCGTAAAACCCTGCAATTTTAGAGGTCGGTTATTTTTTTTCTTCTCTAAGTTTATCAAGCAGTATTTCTCATCTCCCCAGCATGTCAGATTTTATAGGTAAATATTAAATATTTATTAAAGGCCATCTCATCTTTTCATAACTTCATACATAATAAATACCAAGGATTTATTTTTGCTCCAAAACAGTACAGGAAGCTTTAGGATAAGAAGCATCTTAAATGTGTATGCCTTATATTTGCAAAACGTGGTGGTTAAACGAAAGGGGAGGGGGACCCCCAGGAAATAAGGAGCAATGAAAACAGGCACTCCTGAGCTACTTTTCTTCTGAAGGGTGGAAAAGCACATCATCAAAAAAAAAAAAAAAAAAAAAAAAAAAACAAGCTGCTGGAGGTTTTTTTTTTTTTTTTTTAAATAACAGAAACAGCTTAACTGGAACTTTGGGGAGGGGAAGAAAGTAAATTTACACACGAGAGTCTATAGAGTCTCTCATGGCTCTCTGATTCTTCTTAACTGGTAGTTTGGTGACAGAATCCTAGAAGGGGCAATTTTATTCTTGTCACACACAACCCACAATCTGAGCAGGAGAAGCAACCTTACTTTCATGCCCTCCAAAATATTCTGGTTTTGGAATTACTTTTATTCCTTGTGAGCTGTGAAGCCAAGGCAAAGCTCACAACTTTCCTCTGCCCTCCTGTGAGTGTACAGATGTCACCCATGCCTGGTGCCAACTAAACTGACTCCCACTCAGATGTATTTCTAGAACAGGCTCCCCTATCCCTTATGCCTTTCCCCCACCCTGTCATCTGGATTCCTTGTGGGAGCTCTGCAGCTTTTTCTTTGTAGTGAGGATTAAGTTTAAATACAACAATTTGTATAGCATATGTTTGAAAATTTCAATCATTTTGGAAACTAGGGAGCTAGGGGACATGGGGAAAACGATCTCAGATAAGACTGAATTTATAAGTCGCCATACAGCTGCTCCATCCAATATGGCAACCATATGTGGCTATTTAAATTTAAATTTAATTAGATCAAAATCTAGTTAGCTGTACTAGTCACATTTCAAGTGCTCAACAGCCCCATGTGACTAATGGCTACCAATTTGGACAGCACAGATATAGAAAGTTTCCATCGTTACAGAAAGTTCTATTGCATGTGCTGAACGGGAAGAGTTTTCCAGAGCTTTCTCTCACTCGCTCTGTTGTTGATACTGTGATTTCTTATACTGTCACATTTTTGCAACTTAAAGCAAATGATTCTTAAATTCTAAAAGTAGATAGTGGTGATATATTATCTCCAGAGCTGTACGGTTGCTTCACAGCTTTGTGAATATACGAAAAACCACTGATCTGTACATTCTAAAAGGGTGAATTTGCTGGTATGTGAGTTATTCTCAATTTAACAAGTAAAGCCTAATTGATCAAATATCAAGTAATAATTTCATAAATCCTCCCTGTCAGGTCTCCTCAGAGCAGCCAAAATGACCTTATACAAATGTAAATCCCAGAGAACCCATTCCTTTGTGAAAACTAACAAAACAAACTATGGCTCCACCCTCCAATGGCTCCCCAATGTCCCCCCATTGCACTTGGAAGTCCAAATGCATGTTCATGGTCAAGGCTGGAGATCTGACCACTGCACATCTTTCCTACCTCTCTAGAGGTTCACCTCCTTTTTATGCTCCAACCACTCTGGCCTTCTTTTAATACTTGCTCCTCGAGCATGTTGCAGCCTCATGGCCTTTGTACTGAGCATGGCTCTGCCTGGCTGGCTCCTTCCCATTTCTGAGAAGCCTCCCCTTAAAGATGCCTTCTCCAGCGCCCCGCTCAGTGGCTTCACGGCATGACCCTGCTCCATTCTCTTCATAGCTTATCCTACCTGGGATTCTCATTCTTGTACCTGCTTGCTTGTCTGCACTAGAGGGCAAGCTCTTTGAAGGCAGCGAGCCTGACCAGTGCCTTCCTGTGGGATCCCTGGCACCCAGCAACATGGCCGTTGCTCTGCCTACCCCATAACAAGCATCCGATAAACGCTTGTTGAATGAACAGACAGAGTAATGAAGGGCGAGCCTGCCATCAGCACACACCCTGGATAGAAACGGCCGTAGAACCATCTAGAAGTTCTTAATGGCCACCCAGAGAGCTGAGGAAAACATACATGCCTGGACTTCACCCCTAGAGTCAGTCTGATCTACCAGACTGGGAGTGAGGCCCAAATTGGTTTATTTTTTAAAAGCTCCACTGTATGGTCAAATTGCCTTATTTTCAGAAGAGGTAACTGAGGCTCAGACTTGATGGAGTTTCTAGATAGTCAAGCAACAAGCCTAGATACCAAGTCTGAGAAGCTCAACTATCCAGGAACAAGTCTACATGTGCTTTGGATCCCCCAGACCCGTGAAACCTCTATGGCTCATGGTAGGGAGAAGTCTATTCTGAATCATGGACTGGGAAGCCCTTTCTTAACAGGCCACCTCAAAGGTTATCACAAAGTAGTCACATTAGCCCCGAACTCACTCCTTTCTCTCCCACGTTCTCCTGGCGTCAAGACTTTCGCCCTGGCAGAGCCACAGCCCGGGTCACCTTGGCTGCTTTTCTCCAGAGTCTGACCCCCTGAGAAGGATATAAAGCACGGGACCTTGGCAAACAGGAACAGTATCCACTGAGAGCCAGCAGGGATATATTTTTCCTTCTCTCTGTTAGAAAGATAAAAGCAACCAGGTTCTCCTCCCTTTCCCTTTAGACTCTTGGCAGGTTTAAGAGAAAACTCTCTGATTGCATTGGCAAAAAAGGCACGAGGTTGAAAAGGTTTCATTCCTGGAGGTTCCAAAGGGACCTTTATGGAAGAAAGTTAAGTAGAGCCACATGGTCACAAAATGCATGCTCTGTTTTGAAATAACCAAATGGTCTTTGGTACCCTGATCAGAAAAGGCAGGACAGCACCTTGGCTAAACACTGGGGTGTCATTCCTTCCCCTGCCACCCACCAGCGGGGTGGCCCTGGCTGTGCCTGGGTCCGCAACTCTAGAAACTAAAACATCAACCTTCCAGAGTTGCGAAAATGAAATGCATCAATGCACACGAAGTGTTTAGAACAGTGCGTGCCCTGTAGAAAGTGCTGAGTGAATGTCAGTTATTGACGATGGTAATGACCGTTCGCCCCTCCAGGCACTCAGCAACCGCCACTAGGCACTACGTCCCCACTCACCCCTGCTACCACACTCACCGGTCGCAAGGATACAGTTTTAAAATCAATGGATCACTATTCTTTTTTTTTTTTTTTTTTAGATTTTATTTATTTATTTGAGAGAGAGTGAGCGGGGAGGAGAGGGAGAAGCAGACTCCCCATTGAGCATGGAGCCCAACACTGGACTCGACCCCAGGACCCTGAGATCATGTTCCAAAGGCAGACGCTTAACCCACTGAGCCACCTGGGTGCCCCCATGTATCACTGTTCTTTTCCTTCTCTTCCTTCCTTTCATTCATTCATTTAGAAAGTTCCATATTCATCTTCTTTGACTTTTAGTGCCTTTGTCGGGTTATCAGTCTGAAACCTGAAGCTAAGCTGCTAAGACATGACAGTCACTGGGCGAACATAGCAGGCACTGGATTCTTTGCCCTCAGATAAGAGAAGGGGTGCTGGTTATCAGAGGGGCCAGTGCTTCCCAGGACAGCTCAGGGCTCAGCACCTCAGCCCCCCCCCCGACATCTGTTCTGCATTTCCAAGCCAGCCACAGAAAACTCAGAGGATTTAAAGAGGCGGCTGGAGAATGCCATGTACTGTCACAGGTGTCTTCTAAATATTAGTATGACTGTCAAAGTATTCTCCACCAATGTGGTGAGGAACAGATTATACTTTTTCTTTTTTTAGGTCACATGAAGAAAATATTCTAGTCATTTTATAGGGCACTTTTCTCCCTTCAAAACATCCCCCAGATGATTGATTTCATTGGTACTCTGAAAAATTGCTTCTAGAAAGTTGTTTTAGAGCAGAGTTCTGTTTTTGTAAGTCTCTGATTCCAGCTTTTCCTCCCACTCTTCTCTTTAGTATGGTTTCTATTCATTTGCTGCTTCTTATTAGAGAGAAGAAATTGGGCAGGGGGATTCCATTTAATTATGAGAACAAGAATGCATTCTGCATTTGGTCAAAATACATTTTTTTTACGTTATGAAGAAAATACACAAAGAGGTTAATATTTATAAATCAATTCAGGGTAAATCTTAAGTGGTTAATTAAAAAAAAAGAAGAAACATGTCACCCTATTTATCTAGAGGACTCTCAGAACTGGCTGAAGAAATCCTCCCATCAGAGTTTGAGTTCTGGGACACATGGGATGACAGGAGAGAGAAAAGCAGGGTGTTCCTCTCATGTCCCTCTTTCTGCTCTCACACAGCCAAGGGTTCAGACACGTACTCCCCACCTCCAGGAGTCCGTCTGGGTGCTGCAGGGGACACATAGCCTCAGAGGTGGACCATCCCCTCCTGGGTGGCTCAGTTGGCTAAGCCTCTGCCTTCGGCTCAGGTCATGATCCCAGGGTCCTGGGATAGAGCCCCACATCGGGATCCCTGCTCAGCAGGAAGCCTGTTCTTCCCTCTCCCACTCCCCCTGCTTGTGTTCCCTCTCTCACTGTCTCTCTGTCAAATAAATAAATAAAATCTTAAAAAAAAGAAAAAGACAACAGTAAGCAATCTGATTTCCATCTGAACCATTGTGGGTCCTGGATCCTGGCTGCTGATGAACTCACCCTGCTTTGGAGTGGGAATTTCTCCGCCCGCCTGTGGATAACAATTGTTCTATCCTCAGGGATGTCCCATTGATTTTAAACTAATTGTATTTGTAGAAAATGGCAGCCTAGAAGTACGTGGAAGATGGGAAGAGAAGAGAAGGATGGTCTCTTCAAGAAGTCTCCACAAATGCCTCTACTATTGTAAAGAGAGCTTCCACAATGGCAAAGCCATCAGTCCTGGGAAGGGCAGGCTCTCTATGTCCGCTGCCTGGCATAATGGGATGTGGATGCGGTCCATGTGACTGCTGACACCATCTTCATCTGCCAGGGCCTGGTTCGCTAGGAAACAACATGGAGCTCTGGGGTATTCTAGTCTCAGAGGAGGCTGAGATTCTTGATGCTACAGGAGAGAACACGGGTTATATTGAATATTATTTTGTTAAGTGGTGAATGATTCCTTTTAGATCGAAGCCTACGAGATTGACAATATTTGATAATGATTGATCTACAAAACAGCAATTCTTCGGGTTCAAACCGTGAATACAGAGGTTTGCATTTTGAAGGAGGTATTCTGCTGCCTTGAGGCCGTGTTTAGAAGTTGGAGAGCTGCTGATCCTTCTCCTTGCCAACAGGGCCAGGCAGAGCAGGGGTCACAGGAGAGCCCCCTACGCTCAGAATTATGGCCCAGAGATATGCTCATTTTAGCCCACATGTAACTGGCTTTTAAAAAATGACTGGTCAGAATTTTCAGCCTCCCTACATTTTGTTCTTCTTTTGAGAATCGAAGGCTGGCAACAGGGTGAGTGAGTGCCCACGGGCCTTGTGAGGAGCATCACTGATCCTCGTACGGGGCTGCCACGTGTCCTCCACGTTCAGCCGAGTCCTCGACTTGACCATCTCTGCCTCTCACCTGGCCCAGGTGGGCTTCTCAGCGCACGGTGAACTAACCCAATTTGTGTTCATGTGTCCTCCCCCGGAATACCAAAGTTGGGCTAACCAGGAGCCCCTTGTCTTTTCTGCAGACCAGCCTTCTCCTCCCGCCTCGGCTTTCAGACAAGGGTCTCTTGGTTACAAGCACATGGGTAGAAAGGGAGACACAGGACCAAGAGCGCAGCTGGAGGACTCAGTCAACAGCAGTCACACACACAAGAACACGTTTGCAGAATCTCCACAGCCGGGAATCCTCCGACCCCTCTCTCTAATCTGGCCCTAATATTCAGCAACCTTCACTGTCAGGAAATTTTGCCATAAATAACCCAAATCCTTCACGCAGCTTAAACCCATTTCCTCTTTACTCTCTGTTCACTGGAGATGGGGGACAGCTGGTCACCGTTCTCTCTGTACCAAGTTCTTTGTCAACGGGATGATTGGATTCTGGCTCTGGACCACTGTCATAATTAGGAGTCTGACCAGTTCCATACTGTGCCGTCTGCAAAAGCATGTCAAGCGGGGAGTTAAAATTTTGAGCATGCTGGGCTTCAGAAATGTGCCATCAGGAGAGCACGATCCCTCGCCATGCCACCAGGATGTTTGTAGTTTATAAATTTGTGACTGTGAGGTCTCTCATATGGAGAAAAAAGGATGTCTTTCTGAGGCTTACTCTGCATTGTGAGTATAACGTCGGAGGGTGCCAAGATTCTCTAGAAGCCACCACAAGTGACAGTACACACAGTGAGTGTGTATTAAGTGCTGCCCGTGTGCCCGTTACCTGCATTGTTTCAGGTGCTCTGTGCAGCAAGGCACTAAATTTAGTTGCAGAGAGGGCTAACTCGCCCAAGTGTATGCACCTAGCAGGGCTTGTTCAAACCCAAGTAGTTGGAGTCTGGAGACTGGGATCCCTGAACCGTGTCTCCATCCTGCCCATAAACTGGTGCCGGGGCATCCAGGCAGCTCACAGCAGGGATTGCGGTCCCTTTGTTTCTACAACTGCACTTGGCCTTGGCTGGTGGAGCCCAGGAAGTCACGGCAAAAAGCGAGTTCCCAAGGCTGTGCTCTGGAGCCTGATCTGGATCAGGGTCCAGGCTCTGCCAAATACCACCCAGTCACTGTGGACAGTGGCCCGCCTACCTCAGTGTCCTCGGCGGTCAAGTGGGGTGTGGGAGGCACATCTCTCCCCTTGTCCAGCTCTGTGTGTCCTCACGGCACGATTTCTACCTGACATGATCTGCTTCCCTGGTTGGTATTCTGCCTCCTTCACTAGTCTGTGAGCTCAGAAGTGCACGGGCTTTGCCTGCCTCATTCACCACTGTATCCCCAGTGCCCTGCTCAGCACATGGGAAGTACTCGGTAATATTTGGAGAATAACTCCATTATCATTAGGAGGATGAAATCGTAAAATGTAACAAAGATGAGTTCTTCCCACTTCTCACAGTTGGCTTCTTCAAGCTGAATAATCTGCTCTTTAACTTTGTCCTGTGTGTCTGACTTGCCAACTGGGGCTCCTTCTGTGGTTATGCAGTGATCTTTCTGATCTTCTCTTCCACCGTGCAGCCTCAGCCTGGAAACCAGCGTTCCTCACAGCCCCCAGCAATACTTCCTGAATGTCGTAGTAACTCAGCTTTTCAAAGCATAGCATCAGAGACATCATGAATTGCTTACTAGATACTGCCCCATCCCCTTTGTCTTGTTAGCAGAACCCAAACTCAGGCTGAACCTCAGGCAATGGGGCAAGTCGATCGGGACAATTCTCCTTTCTCCTTTCTCAAACTTACTTGCAATTATGGGTGGCCACGTCACCCACTCCAGCCAGTGAGAAGTAAGGAGGTGGGGAGGAGCTTCTGCTTTCTTTATAAAAAGGACAGAGACAGCTGTCGTTACCTCCACCTCCTCTCTAACTTGAACATGGCTAGATGCCAGGAGCAACAAAACAGCCTCCTTAGCATCATGAGACAAGAAGCCAGCAAGCTAAAGATGGAGGAGCTAAAAGAAGCAGCATGAGTCCTTGATATTGGGAAGCAGCTGAACAAATGTTGGCATTCACCAACCCTAGACTTATTGTTACATGAGAAAAATAAAAATTTAAAGCAACTATTATAGGGCTTACTGTTACCTATAGCAAAAAAAAAAAGAAAAAAAAAAGAAATCTTGACTGATCTACTGTGTCTGTCTTCACAACTGTATTTCTTCCTTTTTCCATATTTTCTCATTTATGTCAATAACACAGTCATTATGCTCCAAATTCCTCAGGCTCAGGATGCTGAGTTATCTTTGGATACAAAAGGTAAAGAAGGCATCCATCTCCAAGTCCTGCAAATCCATTCAGAATGTCTCAGTCAAATCAATAAGGATGTGCACACGGGCATCTGTTATAGTGTTTACATTAGCAGAAAAAATGGAAATGATCTTAATGGACTGGCAAAAAGAAATCATGACAAATAACAGAAAATGGGATATTATGTAGTCATTACAATATTGTGAACAAATATTTGTTGATGTGGGACAAAGTTCTAGATATGTCAACTGGAAACTCAGATTGGAAAACAGCACTTTTTTTTAAACAGTATTTTTACTAAAGATGTATATAATATATGCACAAGAAAAGTGTCTAGAAAGTTATACCCCCAAATAGTAACAGTGAATATCTCTGGGTGATCTGGGTAATGAGATTGACCATTTCATTTCAAACTTTTGGTTACTTATAGTTTCTATAGTAAATACACACTGCTCATGTAGTAAGAAAAAAAAAACAAGTTTTGGTGCCTTTGACTCATCCCAATGTCTCCCTACTCAGGTCATTACCAGAATCCAGGGAAAACACTTCAGCCACTGCCTCTAGCGTCCCCCCACCTCCTGTCTCTCACCATTTCAGCCCCCAAATTAACCTCGTCATCTGCATTCTTCATCCATCCCCCTATTTAAAGTGAACAGGGACTAGTTCTCTAGGATTAAGCCCCCCGGGTCCTCAGCCCGGTATTCAAGAATAGATTGAGCAGCCAAAGAACCAATTTTATTTTCCCCTTTCTCCCCTGTTTTTGTGGGTCTGGTTTCCTAACTGTTCCTTCCACATGGCACATTCATTCCCACATTGATCCATGGTTCCCTCCTTATGGAATGTTCTCTACATCTCCTCTGACAATCCAAATCTTCTTCATTCTTTAAAACCCAACAAATCCTTTCTCTCTAGTCTCAGAATGAGGCTCCTGGGCCAGTACGTGGATGAGGCAGGTGGTGGGTCCATCCAAGCCTGGTGCTGGGAAGATTCAGAAAAGCCAGAGCTCATCAGGCTTTCCACCCCCACTCCCCCCAGTAGCAGTGGATTTGCACAGCCTAATCCCTCCAAAATGATTCTACTTTCTGTGCCACTTCAGAATGGCTTCCACCCTAAAATAATAATGCTCTCCTGGGCCAGGGGTTTGGCCAGGAATAGACAGGAGTCTTGACACTCACATGCTCAAAGCTTTACCATATTACTCATGCACACATGTCTTTTCCCATTTTTAAATTCTCTTAACTTATGATACTCTAGTCTTAAGCATGAAATCTATACATAATAAAAAAAAAAATCTCCAGGAGTATTTTTCCATACGACATCACATTTACTGTTGTCTAAAGTCTGAGACCGTCAGCTGTCCTAATTTTAGATTTGGTAAGTTTTGCATCCTCTTCATGGGTCCATCAGAAATCTTAGAAGCAACTTCTTTCAAAATGTTCACTTAGAGTTTTCTTAGGAGGAATGAGGAAGAATCTAGAAAGGAAGACCTTGTCCAACTGAACCTTGATAATCTTTGAGAATTTGTCCTTTCCCACCCCATGTTATGTTCATCTATTTACCTGTCTCCCAGATAGACTGACAGCTCTTCAAGAGCAGGGGAAGTGAGGCAGATCCATTGCTGAGGGCTCTAGAGTACAATCCAGGGCCTGGCACACTGTTAGGTGCTTCGTGTATTTGACTGAGCATTGATAGCATTATCTCAAAGCAAAAAAAACCACTCCATGATACACTTTCCATAACTCAGTAAGTTCAGAGGAGGGGGAGCAGGACCTGGGAAAGCATTTTTATGGCCAGTGATTGGATACTACAAACTGTCAGAAGGAAGAAATACAAAACTGAATATACTTCAAGACAATTCAAAGCACATTTGGCCCAAATTTTAGGGTAGAAGCCATTCTGAAGTGGCACAGAGCGTAGATTTGATGACCTGTGTGGTCCAGCACTCCTCCTGCCCCATCACAAGATAGGAAATGTATTCCAGAAAAGACCTGTTGGGAAAAAATTGCAGTAGGGGCATTAGGACCAGTGGGAGCACTGGTGGTGTAGACAGCTAGCGTTTGAGGGCTCGCTTGGGGTTCCTCAGAACCCCAGGAGGTCCATGTAATTATTTCCCCCATTCCACAGATAAGGAGAGCAAGGCGGTAGAGCTTACGTCATATGCCCAAGGTGACGGCGTTTGGAAGTATAAGAAGTAAGGCACCATCTTGGTCCGCTCACTACACTGCCTCCCACCAAAGCACAGCACAGACGTGGAACACACAGACCCTTCACCAGGGGCGTGTGTGGCCACGAAGGGCTCGCCACAGCCAACATCCTTGTGGCCCACGACTCAAATCAACACCACCAAACCAATGGTGAAAAATATAAGAACAGCAGAATTATTGCGACACCTACTCCTGGCCTAGCACAGATCTCCCAGGAACCACAAGGAAGAAGAAATGGTAAGAGGGGCAGTAGGAAAGACCATTGCTGGTTCTCCTTCCCTCCCTCTCTGCTGGCCCCTCATACAGCCTTTCTGCAGGTAATAAAATAAACTGAAATTTAAAAAAAAAAAAAAAAGATTCACAGAGCGAAGCCAGGGATACTTTGATTTCATGATGCGGTACTTCTACTTCACAAGACAATCAGCATGCGGATGCTATATTTTCAGTTTTAATTCTGTGACTCTTTAGGGGAGAAAGCATGAACAATGTCATTTTCCTTTGAAGTGTGGGTGTTTTATAAAGGTCACTACATGCAAATGTGCCAGTTCCTTCTGAGGTGGTCCTTGGTACAATACTGTGATTCAATATTTGGTCACTCGGAGTTCAGGTTTGTTCACCCAGGCTCCACTCCAAGGGATCTTGCTGTGCTCGTGGGAGGAGTCTTTACGGCTCTGAGCGCCACAAAACGGTGGCTGCGCTGAGGGAGGAGGAAGCGAAGGGCCCCCTGAGTCACATCTTTCCAATGTGGATTCATAAACTGCTACACACTTCAGAGTTCAAGTACTAGTTCAGAAACACAGTGCAAAAAGAAACTATTTTTTAAAAAGACGGTTTGGATTCTTAGCCGAGAGACGCTCGTTTTTTATGTTCCAGGATATTTACATAATTAGGCAAATTTTATGATACATATCCAATGTTCATAGACACATGAAGATGAACTGCATAATTAAGTTGTCCAGTGTTTTTCTGTGCTTATGAAAAACATCATCCAATAAAGTCAAAAAAGGTGGGAGAAGGGATTGGAGGAAGATGCTTTTAAAATACACTACTATAAAAAGTCTATTAGATAGTATTTTTATCATATTTGCTACAGTAACTATTGCTATTGATTATATCATGACAAAGACTGAGTATATTCCATCAATGGAAGTTTGGTTCAACAAAGAAAATCTCTTTTAACTTACCTTTTATAAGTTTAAAGGAGCTTAAAAAAAAACAAAAAAACCTCTTGTATGATCCTCTCATTAGATACAGAAAAAAGAGTCAATACAATTTAGCCATAATTCACGAGTATATCACTGGGCAAACAAACTCTAAAAGGGAGGGAAAACTACATCAAATATAATACTCTATGGTGAAATGTTAAAACCATTCCCTTACAATCAAGAACAAGACAAGAAAGTGGGCTATCACCCCTTTTACTTGACATAATATTGGAGGCCCTTGTCTGTGCAATAAGGTAGAAAAAAAATAAAGAAAGGGAATAAGAATTGAAAAGAAAGACCAAAAAAAATCTGCTTTTTGACCGTTTTCATTGCAAACACAAAGAAATGACAGACAATTTGTTAGAATTAATAGAAGTTTGGCAAGTTTGCCCAATCAATACACAAAATTCAATTGCATTCCAACATGCCAGCAGAAAACCAATTTCAAAATATTGTTTTAATAGTAACAAAAACATAAAGTATTTAGGAATAAATCTAGCAAAAGAGGTGCAAGATTTTATGGAGATAATTATAAAACTACTGAAAGATATTTAAAAAAGACTTAAGTAAATGGGAAGTCCTAACATGTTCAGGGATTAGAAGACTCTGTATCATAAAGATGTTAATTATCTCCACATTAACCCATAGATTAAATACAACTCCAATAAAAATTACATTAAAATTAATATTATGTAAAAGTTATTTTACATTTCTTTAGGGAAGTAAAGAATTTCATTATTTTTAAAAAGAAAATATCCATTCATTTAAGTTTTTGAAATTAGTAATTATGCTTTATTTTAAAATGAAAACTGATAAATTCTTACATTATTCAATTAAGAACCACACCAAACAATGGACAACGGTGGCTGTGATGTCCCTACCCTACACTGAATCCTACGTTAGGGTCCCTTCACTTTAAACACTGTCATCAGATTAGGAGGAACCAAGTTGCAACACAAAGCATGCGCAGGATACTGCCCGCAGGTGACTTGAGAACTAAAACCACTCACAACTGTTTGGATCTACGACAATAAAAAGTGATCTTCCCAAACACCTTTTAAAGCAACAACAAAAACTACTTGCCAAAAATCGTCTGAAGGGTGGGGTGGTAACCACAGCATCTGCTTTCCTTAAGATCTTCCTGGACTCTCTAATAAGACAACTTTGGCCAAGTAGAGGAGAGATCTTTTCGAGGCCAAACTCTTTCTTTCTTTCTTTTTTTTTTTTTTTTAAAGATTTTATTTATTTATTTGACAGAGAGAGACACAGAGAGAGAGGGAATACAAGCAGGTGGAATGGGAGAGGGAGAAGCAGGCTTCCCGCGGAGCAGGGAGCCCGATGCAGGGCTCGATCCCAGGACCCTGGGATCATGACCTGAGCCGAAGGCAGATGCTTAATGACTGAGCCACCCAGGCGCCCCAAGGCCAAACTCTGTCAGTGCATTAAGGAATTCCCATGAGCTCAGAAGAACATTGTGTTTTAAGCTCCAGGCAATTCATGCGGTTGTTTGCACAAAGTAGGAAAAGGTGTACTGTAATTTCGCGTGGGGTCTTTATGCAGACATGGAGGGAGCCATTTTGTTTCATTTAAGAAAGCTTTGGAGTACTTCCAATGGTTTAATAAATATCCCCTCAAGGTAGGAACACAAGCAAAACTGCTGATATTTGGAACTTTGCTCCAGAGATGTCCACGGTAATTAAAAAAAAGTTTTATGCGGAACAACCTTAGTAATCTTAGTAACTAAAATTCCTCAAAACTACAAAACATCCTCAGGGGAAATTTTTTTCCAATAAAATGAAAATGGTTTAATTTTCTCTAAACATAATACCTTTTTATTGTATAAAATATGCAGAAAATCAAGAAAAGCATGAACAAAATAAAAAGCATAATTAAGGAAATATTTAAAGATATTCAGAAAGAACCACTGGTAACATTTGGTTCATTATTCCAGATCCTTTAAAAAAAATACATTCAAATATATGCTTATGCAGTTTTTGAAATTTGGGTTATATTATGGATATCATTTTAAAAATTTGCTCCTTTTTTTGCATTTCCATGTCTAGAAATATATGGAATTTTGATTACTTTCAAGATCTCCTTTGGATGTCATTATTAAGTTTTTCCCTTGTAGAACACAGTTGAAAGAAACCTTTAACAGATATTTGATAAATACTTTCTAGTGACGAAAACCACCTGTGGGAGAAGGGCATCCATCTACCGAACAGATACAATGGGTTTACCACTTGCGGAATGGCTTGTTGATCTTGTGGTTGACCTTGAAACCAGAAAAGGCAGCTCTTAAAATATGAGTTTGTGCTTCCACTCAGCTCCCCTGGCCATAACTTCAGCCATGGCCCATTTGGAGTACAGGTGAAATAAAGAAGAAGCTGCTTTACTTTTTGTGTGTATTCGAAGGGACTTCTCTTTTACAATTTTTAATTTAAAATTAGCTGTTCTCAGTGAAAGGACCCATGGGCAAAGGAAACCTCAAAAATTATATCTTCCGCTAAGTAGTCTCTCCTGGTTTGATTTCACTGTAGTTTATACTGTACCAGCTGAGGCCACACTGCCAGAAAAACATGGGCGAGGAAGCCGAAAGGAGGGCAGACCTCAGATGACTCTTTGGAGATGCGTGTGGTTCAAGAAAGGCAGGAATGGTAGCTGCTAGGGACACTGGGTCTGAAAGCAGATGTTCTGTGGTGTGTAAAGAGGGGGTTGAAGATTTTCAGCATGTTTACAGATTGAGAGAAAAAAACGACAACTGGAGGAGAGACTGAAGAGGCCGTGTGCGAACTTGACCTACTGGCAACACCCACTGGAAGTGGCTTCACAGAACAAAAAACAAAAAAAAATTTAATGCAAAAAACCTGCAGCTATAAAGCAAGTGAGTTGAAATAAAGTTAAGGATAGACGTACTTTCAGACCTGCAAATATTTCTCTGTGTTCTCCTGAGTCAGGAAGCCGGTGTCAAGGGCAGGGTTACAACCCAGCCCTGCAGTTCTGGAAACAGATGCAGCAGCATGGCTGGCTCAAACTCAGGAAATCTCCCAAATGCTGCTTTGCGTTTCCTGGGTTTCCCGTGGGGTGCGCAAAGAGGGCCTACAGTAAAAGCCGTGAGAAGGGTGGCAGAACCAATTTTTACAAGGCAGTAGTACTGATTTTTAAAAAATAATTACTTTGAAATAACTATAGATTCATAAGCATTTGCAAAGGTGGGGCCAAGATGTCCATATACCCTTCTCCCAATGGTTCCATCTTACATAATTATAGCGCTATATCAGCACCAGGAATCTGACATTGGGACAATGTGTGTACAGTTCTGTGCCATTTTACTATACCTGTGTGGACTCACTAGACCCATGTGACCACCACTGCCATCAAGTTACAAAACTGCCCCATCACCACAAAGATCCCTCTTGTACAACCCCTTTACAGTCATCCCCTCATTCTTAAACCCTGGCAACCACTAATCTGTCTTCCATCTTTATAATTTTGTTATTTCAAAAATGTTATATATAAATGGAATTACACACTATGTGATCTTTTGAGATAGGCTTTTTCATGCAGCAAAATGCCCTTGAGATCCATCCAAATTGTTGGGTATATCAACGATCTATTCCTTTTTACTGCTGAGTAGTATTCCACAGTATGGACGTACCACAGTTTATTTAGCCTAGCAGGGAGATTTTGGTTATTTCTGGGTTTTGGCTATTACAAACACAGCTGTTATAAGCAATCATGTACAGGTTTTTGTGTCAATAAGTTTTCATATCTCTGGGATAAATTCCCAGGAGTGTAATTGTGGGCTGCAAGGTAAATGTATATTTAGTACTAACTTTTAAGTTCTTAAAGTTTAAATAAATAAGTCCATGATCTATGCGTATATACCTGTCTACACCAGGAAGCACTCAGGATGAGTGTGGGAAGTCCCATTTCTATCCCTGCAGTGGTCCTAGGGAGGTAAGAAGAAATCAGGGCTAGACCATTTATAACCCAACATGTTGGAAAAATTCAGATAATTCCTTCAGGGTCAAAATTTTTGGATGATAAAATATGACTGAGGCATTGGATGGAGGCAAAATTAAGTGATCAATGGACATTCTCAGTCCCTCCTTTCCAAAAGTAATGGTTATCAGAAATATGCTACTGAATAAATATTGGGGATAGTAATCCATTCCTTCCCTTTGAGGACATGTGCGATACAATAACTGAGCATGGCAGGAAAGCAGCCGGGAAGCCTCCTCAGGAACCATCAAGAAGGGGGAGACCCAAGGCTGGGAGGACTCACCCTCTGCAGTGCACAACCGAACTATTTCATTTCCTGCCTCACTTTCGCATCATCATAATATGGGAGAAACACCCTCTCAGCTACTGCCTTCCCTGCTGAGAGTTGTCAGGGACTGTAAGCTTTCCCTGACCCTTCCAGAACCCCCAACTCTTGCCCAAGGCTACTGAAATGTTACAAACATTTCACAGGATGGGAATGATGGGCTTTCTGGACCTGGAAGTAACAGGTAAAAGAACAAGGAAACCAAACATGACTTTTCTAAGCCCACAGATACCTAGAAGGAAGTTATTACTCCCTCTCTATCTCCCTTC
Organism: Neomonachus schauinslandi; assembly: GCF_002201575.2. Classification (NCBI taxonomy): domain Eukaryota; kingdom Metazoa; phylum Chordata; class Mammalia; order Carnivora; family Phocidae; genus Neomonachus; species Neomonachus schauinslandi. Next base: position 177,628,732 of record NC_058405.1, on the reverse strand, counting down.
TCCTCCTCAGACTCCAAAGGTTTCCTCTTTACAAGGAAAGATTAGTCACAAATTGGTTGTGAGTTTATGTTAACTGATGTATAGTGGAAGATTTTGATGTACAATGGATAAACTAAAAAAAGACCATCCAAAATCAGTAGGAAAAACACCCCCACTAAAATCACAGAGGAAAAAAGTAGATAAAGTGTATGACCAGACCATTCACAAAAAGGGTAATACAAGTATCTGCTAAACAGAAGAAAAATACTCAACCTCATTAGAGATGAAAGAAATACAAAATTAGAATAATGAGATGCTTTCATTCTGCTATCAAATTGGCTGATCACTTTTTAAAAGATAATGTCACTAATGGATGACAAAATTCATGGATGATGAAAATATGCCAAGAAACAAGATATCTATAATGTGTCTGAATACTGGTCTACAGCATACTTTTTTTTAAAAAAACAGATTTTGTTTATATATTTGAGAGAGAGAGCGCACAAGTACAAGCAGGGTGCGTGGCAGAGGGAGAGGGAGAAGCAGACTCCCCACTGAGCTGGGAGCCTGAGGCAGGGCTCAAACCAGGGACCCCAGGATCAGGACCTGAGCCTAACTGACTGAGCCACCCAGGTGCCCTACAGCATACTTCGTAATTACAAAGAGAAAAACATTTACCTGGAAGAAACCACTTAACACACTTTTAAAGGTGTTTGAAGTTAAAATCACTGGTAATGGAATAAATCAGCATTTTGTGCCTCTTAATATGATGCACTAAGAAGAATACAATATCTTGCCTGTGGTATCTCCCCCCCGTCCCACCCCCACTGCCCAAAATACAGAACCTAAGTGTCATCATGAGGAAATATTGAACAAATCCAAATTGACATTATACAAAATAACTGGTATGGACTTTTCAGAAGTCAAGGTGAGGAAATGCAAAGAAAGACTGAAGAACTTCCAGAATGGAACAAGGTCCACAGATTGCATACTATTTCCTGAGCTGTGGTTATATGATGCTAACATTAGGAAGACATGGGTCAAGAGTGCATAGGAATTTTTTTTGTAGTATTTTTGCAAATTTTCAAAAATCAGAAATTACATCAAGCCGAAAAGTTAAAAAGATTTTTAAAGTAATGCTTGAGGATGCCTGGGGTGGCTCAGTCAGTTAAGCATCTGCCTTTAGCTCAAGTCCTGATCTCAGGGTCCTGGGATCGAGCCCCGCATTGGGCTCCCTACTCAGCAGGGTGTCTGCTTCTCCCTCTCACTCTCTCTCAAATAAATAAATAAAATCCTTAAAAAAAAAAAGAGCAGGGGGTGCCTGAGTGGCTCAGTCGGTTAAGCAGCTTGTCTTCAGCTCAGGTCATAATCCCAGGGTCCTGGGATTGAGCCCCGCATCGGGCTCCCTGCTCAGCGGGAAGCCTGCTTCTCCCACTCCCTCTGTCTGCCGCTCTGCCTACTTGTGCTCGCTCTCTATCTCTGTTAAATAAATAAATAAAAATCTTTATATAAAAAAAAAGCAGAAAAGTTCCTTAAAAAAAGAGTTGAAAAGTGCAAAAATTAATTTCAAGATATTTGTTATCTTCCTGGCTGAAAATCCATCAAAAAGATTAAAATTCAGAAAGGAGGGGGAAAAAAAAAACCCAAACCCAACTTCTGACAGAGCCACTTTTCACTTCCCCTGCTTTTAACAAAATCTTTGATGTCTATTTCATGGCTACTTTGTAAATCACCTTTCAAGAGAGGGTGATTTTTTTTTTTTTTTTAACTGCAAAAAAACCATGTTCACCTAAGTCCTTTCTCCACCAATTAAATCCTGGCTTCTCAGCTCCCAACACTCTATCTGAGGAACCTTCTTATTCACCACAATTCCCTCTCCCTCCTACCCATAGAAGCCCTTGGTTTGGTGGGCTATTTCCCATAAAACCCTATGGGAACAAAGATTTTGCCATTTAGAAAAATCAAAACCTACTTGGAGATTACAGAGAGGGCATTTCTCCAGCAGGCACGCATACCAAACAAACAGCATCAACAAAAGCAAGAATGAATCTGATGGTTTGTTTTGTTTTATTAAACAAATGGGTATAAAAATGCCAGCGAGCATTTGGCGGCCTGGAGGCAATATTCAAAGTGGTTCAAGGAAACCGTTTACTCCCTTTCCCCGTCCTCCTTTCGAGATCTCAGGTGTCTATTTCCTTCCTCTTCCTTCCACCCTGGCTTGCGCTTAAGGATTGCTTTCTTTGATTTTTAAAACACTTGGCTAATTCGTCTGTACTGTGTTGGAAGCAGGAGTGAGGAGAGAAAAACGTGCACCACGGTCTCCCCTGGATTTTTCAATATCTCATTTTCTTCCTATGTTCAGCGTATCTCACCAGGCAAGTAGAATAATAAAGGCCAGTGGATGCCCCCAATTTTAGCATTTTCATAGATTCCTAACACAGATAGAAACACTCTAAACGTGTTGCCAGGAAACCGTGACAGTATTTTCTCCCAGGAAAATTCTGTGCCAAACAAAATGCAAGAATGCATTTTAGAGACATAATTCTTATCAGGACAACAGAGGATTTATTAATAAAAACTGTAACAACAGAAGTGAAAGTGCCTTTTTTTTTTAAATTCAAAAATGTTGACATCTTAATTATAAGTCAAGGAAATTAGAATTAGACAAGGCTTGCTGTCAACAGCTTTCCTAAACATAGTAGCTTAATCACATTTTTTTAAGTTGACAGGTGTCTGTTTCACCCTCACGAACTTTTATATCCCTAAACTCCCTTCACGGTGTCCAAATGAAGAAAGCAAACTAAGAAAAAAGTTATTCATTAATCAAAACCCTTCATCAATTTCCCGGATAAAAAGGAAGGAGCCAACACAGAAAAAAAAAAGTTAGGCTAAAAGACGACACAGCTAAGTAAAGTCGTGAGGGATAAAGTGAGCCCAGTTGTGACAGGAGACAGCAGGTGATTATGTTTCTGCCAAGAAAGAAGAGGCTGAGTTTAGCACACCCTTACTTACTTGCTTTGTGCATAGGAGAAAGAGGGATCCGGCCCCTGCCCCCACCCCCATTCCCAACTACACAAAAGTGAGAAAAACTCATGATCTGATTGCAGTTAATGGGCACTTAACATGCTTCTGCTTTCCTACTGCTTTCTCGGTCTCGTGGGTTCTGCCTGTGGCCTCCTCTCTCTCTGAAGTTCACCACCACTTTCCGTTTCCGTCCCTATTTGCGGGTCTTGCATTCAGACTCTCTCAGGGAGCAATGCGATGGTCCCATCACTCACTCTCCCCTGTGCAGTATCCCAACTACGTGAGGTCCTCACACCTGACCATGTCATCAGATGCTGACCAGCCTATTGAAGGCTGCCCTTGAGTAGAGGGCTGCTCCCCAATCCAGTCAGCTTGTAGCCATAATGATGGAGTCCCAGCATGGGTCCCCTGGTCCCAAACGATGGTATGAAAATTAGTGAAAGGAAACCTCCTTTGGAATGGAACCGGCGGCCAGCAGGGGGAGCTCTCACACCCTACCACTCCTCAGCCAATTGCAGACCCAAACCAAAACAAACTTGCAAGTCCAGACCACCCCAGCAAGAGGAAGGTTTTCTCCTGACCCAGCAACAGCCCAGCCAATGAGAGCTGTCACAAGTCAGCCAATGAAAAGCCACTCTACTTCAAACTCCTAGTTTATTCCAATGGACTTTTTGTTTCTAACAGCCTTCCCAACTCCCCTCTTCCTTCTATAAAAGACTGTTCCTCTCCTCTGTTTTGTTGTAGTTTGTTTTTGCTGGAGTTTGCTTGTCCCGAGTTGCAATTCTTTGCTCTTCCTGAATAAACCCATTTTTGTTACAAAATTACTGACAGTTTTATCCGTAATATTAACAAGGCAAACCCATGTCTTAAGAAACCATTAGTGGTCTCTTTCCTCCTAAGAGTTTGCGGGTGAGGGTGCCACTCAAGAGTATCACGAAGAACCCCAAACAGATATTAAGGCTTGATTTCATGTTAGTGCTGTGTCTGCTCCTGTTTGAATAGAACATCACCATTTCTTACATGCTTCAGCACCAGGTTCCTGCGATGCCCCCCAAAAGGCATCGCCATTCAATCCTACACTTTGCTATTGGGCACAGTGACACCCCAAGAACCTTTCTTATCATGATGTCCCCATTACTAATTCTGATTCAACACATGGCATAGAATTGATCTGCCATCCCTCCTTGTCTACAGGCTGAAAACCAAATTCGGCAGGAAGCCACATTCAGGCTCCAGCCCCAAGCTCCAGCTGGTATTACATACCATCCCAATTTCTTTATGCTACCTGGGCAGGATACTTTCCATTTGTCCTTCCAGGTCCACTCTACACCCTTCTCCATGGAGGCTGACCTTTGTGTGCGGCGTCAGGCAGGCTCCCAGACTCCTTGGCTTCTGATTGAATTTGGCCCAAGGAAGGCACTGGCGGCATGCAAGAGGGCACGTGGAGAACGATTTGGAGATAGAATTCCTCTACTCCTCCTGACCGGCTGTGGCTGTGTATCTCTACTAAAGGCCTCAGCTCCTGTCAGGAGTCTCTCTCTGACAGCTAAGCGCTCACTGGGGCCAGGCTTGCCAGAACCGTATCTTCTCTTGCCTTTTTAGGTTGAAAGTCATCTGCTCCAAGATGCTTATCCTCCCTTGTTGGTTTCTCCAACACCACATACACCTTTGTAAATGATCCCATCTTTGAACTCCCTTCAATTACCTACTCCCTTTTAGAAAAATTTAAATAGACTTTATTTTTTTATTTTATTCTATTTATTTATTTTAAAGATTTATATATTTGAGAGAGAGAGAGAGAGATCATGAGCAGGAGGCAGGTAGAGGGAGAAGCAGGCTCCTCATGAGCAAGGAGCCTGAAGCGGGGCTTGATCCCAGGACCTTGGGATCATGACCTGAGCCGAAGGCAGATGCTTAACCCGCTGAGCCACCCAGGTGCCCCTAGACTTTATCTTTTAGAACAGTTTTCAGTTTGCAGAAAAATTTACTGATGCATTTTTATTAACTAAATTCCATACTATATTCAGACTTCCGTAGTTTTTACCTAACATCCTTTTTTATCTATTCCAAGGTCCCATCCAGGATTCCACAGTTACCTTTAGTTGTCATGTCTTCTTAGGCTACTCCTGGCTGTGACATTTGTCAGACTTTCCTTGTTATTTATGGCCTTGGCAATTTTGAAGAACATAGGCCAGGTATTTTGCAGGATGCCCCTCAACTAGGATTTGTCTGGTGTCTTTCTCATGATTAGGCTGAAGGTTTTAAAGAAGACCACCCAGGTGAAGTGCCATGTTCAGCCTGTATCAAGAGTATATACCATCAACATGACTTACACTGTTGATGTTAACCATGATTACTTGGCCGAGGGGGCGTCTGTCAGGTTTCCATATTGTAAAATTATTCCTCTGTGTAGCCCACACTTAAGGAGAAGGACATTATGTTTCTCCTCCTTGAAGTAGAACCTACGGATATTTTTTTTTTTTTGAGGCAAAATGTACAGAACATAAAATTTGCCATTTTTATTTATTTATTTATTTAAAAGATTTTATTTATTTATTTGTCAGAGAGACAGAGCACAATCAGGGGGAGCGGCAGGAAGAGGGAGAAGCAGGCTCCCTGCAGAGCAAGGAGCCCGTTGCAGGACTCGATCCCAGGACCCTAAGATCATGATCTGAGCCAAAGGCAGATGCTTAACCAGATGAGCTACCCAGGTGTCCCAAAATTTGCCATTTTAACCATTTTTAAGGGTTCAATTACCCTTTAGTCTCTTTCCTGCTGGGAATCTTACTCTACCCAGGTTGAATGTTTCACTTTTCACCAAAAATGGCAAAGTGTCTTCATGTTTTATCACTTAAGATTTCTAGGTAAAGAGATTCTCATATTTTCTTTTTTTTTTTTTTTTAAGATTATTTGAGAGAGAGAGTGCAGATGTGAGCAGGGGGAGGGGCAGAGGGAAAGGGAGAAAGAGAGAGAGAGAGAATCTCCAGCAGACTCCCCGCTGATACAGAGCCAGACCCTGAGATCACAACCTGAGTCAAACCTAAGAGTTGGGTGTTTAACCTGCTGAGCCACCCATGCTCCCTGGAATTCTCACATTTTCATCTATTTGATTCCTATTGCTCTTTTAGTCCCCACTCAAGACTTCATGAGCTCCTCCAGGGATGGTGAGCTACTCCTGCTATTGTCTCCCTGGCCACAAACTTATGCTGTTATTATTATCAGCCTATTATTATTATTATTAGCCTACATAGTCTATCCTAGTATTTTTTGCATTGCTTCATTTTCTCTGTGACTTTCCCAGGACAGGAACTAGATCTTATTTATCTTTGTATCTTTAAGGATGAGGACTAACCCAGAATCACAGTAGCTGATTAAGAAATGTTGTTTGGCATACAATCTCATTCGTATGTGGCATTTAGGAGAGAAAACAGATGAACATAGGGGAAGGGGGAAAAGAAAAAAAGGAGAGAGGGAAACAAACCATAAGAGACTCTTTTTTTTTTTTTTTAAAGATTTTATTTATTTATTTGAGAGAGAGAGTGAGAGAGAGAAAGAGCACAAGAGGGGGGAGCGGGAGAGGGAGAAGCAGACTCCCTGCCGAGCAGGGAGCCCGATGCGGGACTCGATCCCGGGACTCCAGGATCATGACCTGAGCCGAAGGCAGTCGCTTAACCAACTGAGCCACCCAGGCGCCCCCATAAGAGACTCTTAACACAGAGAACAAACTGAGGGTGGCTGGTGGGAGGTGGGTGGGGGAGGGGCTAGATGGGTGATGGGGATGAAGGAGGGCACTTGTGATGAGCACTGGGTGTTGTATGTAAGTGATGAATCACTGATTTCTACTCTGGAAACCAACATTGCACCGGATGGTAACAAACTAAAATTTAAATTAAAAAAAAAAAAAAAGAAATGTTGGTTGGAAATAAAGGAAGAAAAGATGAGATAGAAGCAAAAGTGGCCTGTTAAGCACCTGGGTGGCTCAGTTGGTTGAGTGTCTGATCTCAGGGTTGTGGGATTGAGCCCCACATTGGGATCTATGCTCAGGGCAGAGTCCGCGTGAAATTCTCTGCCTCTCCTTCCGCCCCTCCCCCTGCTTGCACACGCTCTCTCACTCTCTAAAATAAATAAATAAATAAAATTTAAAAAAAAAAAAAAGAAGCAGAGGTGGTCTATTTTTTCCAGAGATTAAAGAGGGTATTAATACCTACTAATGGCAAGGGGGTGGGAACACCCACACTCACAGTCAGATATCCTAGCACCCTGTTCTGCAGGACAGCTTGGTATTGAAAGCCATAATATGTATTTCTACCCAGCAGTTCCATGACTGGAAATTTAAATTAAAAAGACAATCAAAGAGTGAAATCTGTCTTGGCAATGATTTTTTTGGATTTGACGCCCAAAGCAAAGGCAACAAAAGCAAAAATAAACAAGTGCAACTACATCAAATTAAAAAGCTTCTGCATAGCAAAGGAAAACATGAACAAAATGAAAAGGCAATCTACCAAATGGAAGAAAATATTTGCAAATCATATATCTGATAAGGGGAATTGTTTTTCAAATAATCCCATTAAAATGGGCAGAGGATCTGAATAGACATTTTTCCAAAGAAAACATCCAGATGGCCAACAGACACGTGAAAAGATCTCCAACATCCCTCATCACCAGGAGAATGCAAATCAAAATAATGATGACATATCACCTTCACCTGTTAGAAGGGTTATTATCAAAAAGACAAAAAATAACAAGTGTTGGCAAGGATGTGGGGTAAAGGGAATCCTTGTGTCCTGCTGGAGGGAATGTAAGTTGGTGCAGCCACTACGGAAACAACATGGAGGTTCCCCAGAAAATTAAAAATAGGGGTGCCTGGCTGGCTCAGTCAGTAGATCATGCAACCCTTGATTTCAGGGTTGTGAGATCAAGTCCTATGTTGGGTGTAGAGATTACTTAAAAATAGAATCTTGAGGGGCGCGTGGGTGGCTCAGTCAATTAAGTGTCGACTCTTGATTTTGGCTCTGGTCATGACCTTGGGGTTGTGGGATCAGGCCCCACTTGGGGCTCCATGCTCATCAGGGCATCTGCTTGGGCTTCTCGCTCTCTCTCCCTCTCCCTCTGCCTCTCCCCCCTTGCTCTCTCTTTCTCTCTCTCTCATAAATGAATAAGTCTTAAAAATAAAATAAAATCTTTTAAAAAATTAAAAATAGAAATACCATATGATCTAGCAATTCCATTTCTGAGTATTTATCTGAAGAAAAAGAAAACACTAACTTGAAAAGATATCTGCTCCCCCATGTTCATTTCAGCATTATTTACAATAGCCAAGATTTGGAAACAACTTTAGTATCTATGGATGGATGGATAAAGAAAATGTGCCACACACACACACACTGGAATATTCAGCTATTAAAAAGAAGGAAATCTTGCCGTTTGTGAGAATATGGGTGGAACTTGAGGGCATTATTCTAAGTAAAATAAGTCAGAGAAAAACAAATACCGTCTGATCTCATTTATATGTGGAATATAAAACAAACAAACAAAAAACCGGAACTCATAGATTAAGAGAACAGATTGGTGGTTGCCAGAGGCATTGTGGGTGGGGGTAGGTGAAATGAAGGTGGTGACAAAATACACACTTAAAGTTACAAAATAAATAAGTCATGGGGAGGGGTGCCTGGGCGGCTCCATCGTTAAGCCTCTGCCTTCGGCTCAGGTCATGATCCCAGGGTCCTGCTCAGCGGGAAGCCTGCTTCTCCCTCTCCCACTCCCCCTGCTTGTGTTCCTGCTCTCACTGTCTCTCTCTCTCTGTCAAATAAATAAATAAAATCTTTAAAAAAATAAGTCATGGGGATGTAATTACTGCATGGCAACTACAGTTGATAACATATATTTGAAAGTTGTTAAGAAGGTAGATCTTAAAAGCTCTCATCATGGCGCGCCTGGGTGGCTGGGGCAGTTAAGCGTCTGACTCTTGGTTTTGGCCCAGGTCATGATCTCAGGGTCTTGAGATTGAGCTCCTTGTAGGGCTCTGCACTCAGCTCAGCTCAGCTCAGCTCAGCTCAGCTCAGCTCAGCTCGGAGTCTGCTTGAGATTCTCTCCCTCCCTCTCCTTCCCCCTCTGTCCCTCCCCTGGGTTGTGTGCACACACTCTCTCTCTCTCTCACTCTAAAATAAAGAAATAAAATCTTCTAACAAAAAAGTTCTCATCACAAGAAGAAAAACTGGGTCGTGATGGATATTAACTAGACTTACTGTGATCATTTCACAATACAGTATTTACAAATATTGAATCATCATGTTGTACGCCAATAACTAATGGAATGGTATGTGTCAATTATATCTCAATTAAAAAAGACAATCAAGATATGTGGAAAGATACTTATACAAAGATGTTGTTATTTTCAATGCAAAAACCAGAAAAAACCTAGAAGCCCAGCAATAGGCCAACTAAATTATAGTATATTCATGCTGTGGAGTAGGGTATAGCCACTAAAAATCAGGTTGAACATTTACTGAGTGATTACCTTTGGGCAGTGGTATAATGGCCATGGATTTAACTTTTTCTTTGTATTTTTTCAAGTTTTCGTATCTGAACAATATCTGTAACTAGAAAAAAATGATCAAAGGTACCCTTTCAAAGTGGCTTATTTTGCCATTTCAAACCTGAACATCAAAGAAAATCAAAACGTGAAGTTTGGCCTGTTGGCCAGTGGAGTTACAAACAAGCCAAAATGTCCCCCTGGCCATGACCACAGCCTCCAGCACCACCATTCTCGTCCTGAAAACACTAAGCATGGTAGGCCCCAGGAGAAGGGGATTCAGAGCTTCCCACCTCTGTTTGCCAGTTTCTCCAGACCCACTTCTCACCTGGACTCTGGACATTGGTTTTTTGTTTGTGTTTTCAAAGTTCCTCTAACAGGTGGAAACCCACAGTTCTATTCCACTCTGCCCGTTCTACAGATGAGACCCAGAGAGAAGTTCAAGGTGACATGGAGGTGGAGTCAGATCCAGGTCTCCTGATTGCTAAGATGGTTCTTTGTACTGGAGCAAGCCAATAAAAGGGAGCGTGGGTTTTTGTAGATTGACAGACCTGGAGGGCCCCAAATGTTTCAAAATAGGGGTGTAAAGCCTTCTCTAAATAACCTATCTTTGGTCCCTGCCTCAACCCAACTGTAGAACTATGTCTGAAAAATAGTTATCAAAAGGTTATTTATGGAGCACTGCACAATTTGGAAAGATCACTCCAGTCTAAAGTAATGACAGGGAAAGGCTCTGCAAAGTCTTTTTTTTTTTTTTTTTTAAGATTTTATTTATTTATTTGACAGAGAGATACACAGCGAGAGAGGGAACACAAGCAGGGGGAGTGGGAGAGGGAGAAACAGGCTTCCCACTGAGCAGGGAGCCCCATGCAGGGCTCAATCCCAGGACCCTGGGACCATGACCTGAGCCGAAGGCAGATGCTTAACCATCTGGGCCACCCAGGCGCCTGCAAAGTCTGTCTTAATGCAACTGTGTTGAGTAAGCAAAGACGATAAAAATCAAAATACCGTTCTATCCAAGGCTGGATTTACCCCAGAACAAATAAACACAATTCTAACCAGGCCTTTGCCCTCCTCCTCGGTCCCAGGATCCCTGCCTCTTGATCTTGGCTACTGCCAGGAATGTCCTCCAATGGTTATCCTTGCAAACCAGTTACCATTGCACTGAAAGCAATCTGTTCTCCTTCCACCCAACCTGTGCCAGGGTCCCAGCCAGCCCCAACACCTCACACCTTCACAGTGAGACAGATAAAACGGAACCCTGGAATTTTTCCCTGGAAGGTCCACAGAAGAAAGCAGTTTAGACTTGAGCTCAGAAGATCTGACTGCGGATATGTGGGAAGTCCTCAACAAAGCCTTTAAACCTTCAGGACTCAGACCTATTTGTGAAAGGCATGACTACTGGGGCATTCTCGAGGTCCACTCTGATTTATTCAATGACAGTTTTGTGCAACCCCAGCCCAGCCCTGGTTTGTAAAGGATGTAGTTAATCTGTAACTTAGCAGTGCTTGGTGTTGCATGAGAATCAGTCAAGGAAGTCCTTCATCATTTCTGCATTTGTTCTGTTTTAAGGATTAAAATAAATACAGCAAATGTGGGAGGTGAGAAAAATTAGATGTGTTGCATTCTAAAGCCACCCAAATGAAGAACACACTTCTCTATTGTCTGGAGGGTCTTAAATCAGTGTCCAAGTGCTGCCTGATTTCTAGGCTACGTGGAAAACATTTGATTCTCCATAGTTACTCTTCAATTTAAAAAAAATCTTTAATCTCTTATTTTGAATTTTTAGCTGTCTCTTACTTTTTCATGATCTATAGTGAGTGAAGTCGTCTTTGGGATGAGAAGGGGCAAACCCGTACCATTCTGCTTGCTGAAGCAGCAAGAAGACAAGTCTTTGCAAGAAATCTGCTTATCTTGCTTTTAAAGGGCAGATTTTATATTGTGGTCTGCACTCATTTATTCACAAAATTCACTGAGCTCCCATGTGAAGAAAATAATGAGCACACCAGGCAAGTTTCCTGCATTCTCAGAGCTTTTCACCCACTGGAGCAGACTGGCAATAATCAGATACCGCCGCCCCCCCCCCCCCCAAAGGCCTATTTACGCAATGTGATAAATGCTGTAATGAAGAATCACCAGGAACAAAGAGAACCTCTAAAAGGGGGAGCGAGACTCGAAGGTGAGCAAAAGTGTCTCTTGAAGAACTGACCTTTGAAACTGAAGGATGAGTGGGGTTATTTGGAGAAAGGACAGGCGGCTCAGGCCAGCCATGGGCTGGGCAAAGGCCAGAGCCCACGGGGAAGAATAGCTTGTTGGGTCCCTGGTGCCAGTTACAAGAGACCCACTGGGCAGGACGGGGATGGGGTTTCTGCCCCGGTGCTGGTAGGGGGTGCAATTTGCAGATCTCTCCAGGAGCAATTAAAACTGTCCCCTTAGAGTCCTATTAATTATGCGGGACAGGTATGCAATGTTTCCTTCTGAATTCTCCCTGTATTTGCAAAATATTAATCTTCCCAAGTCACCTGAAACAGACCCACCTTTAAAAGCATTCATTAAGCTCTCGTGCATCAAATGCTCTCCTGGGCTATTTTTCCTCCCATCATGCCCCAATACAATGACTTCTTGCTGTGAATTTTCAGCTTCCTCTTAGTATTTCATGGTCTATAGTGAGTAGGGTCGTGTGTTGGATGGGAGGAGAGAAACCCCTACTATGTGGCTGAGTGCACAGGCTTTTTAAGCAGGTGGAAGTCACCTCTCTGCAAAACATCTGCTTATCTTACTTTTAACGGGCAAGAGGATCCTTTTCCAGAACTGAGTTTCATTACCACAGGTAATGTTTAAAACAGTCTGAAAAGTGTTAGTGGGAAAATGCACCCTGCTTCAGCTTCCTGAATTGGAGGAACAGAGGAAGAGTGTGGGGAGAGGGCATCAGAAAGCAGCCCGTGCATCTACCCGTGTGTTAAACAGTGTGTACGTGTGTGTGCACAGAAGATGCTCTGCCACATTTCAGGTATGTGACTGGTTCTTAGCTCCTCACTCTGTCCCATTTTTAAGACAAGGCAAAAGGGAAAGGGGGTGGGCGGGTCTCAAACTCACCTAAAAGTTACTAGATGTCATGTGGAACAGAGAAGGAACAATAAAGAAAAAAAAGGAACATTATAGAGGATTTCTCTAGAATGGAGCACACACCCCACCCTCACCCTCTCAAATAAATTTTGTAATTCAATGCCGGCAATATGCCATCCCACACTGAAGCCAGGTTCTTCGTAATTCCTCAAATCTGGAAATCTACACGTAAATGAATGCCACCTTCCTGTCACCAAAACGGCTCTTCATTCCCCCCTCCCTCAACAAAAGGAGCCGGAATCGTCAATACATTGCTTCCTTCCTCTGGTGCCACACTTTGAGCTCTCCCAGGGCAAGGGCAGCTCCTGTGGGTGGCCAGGGCCCATGCGGAAAGCCCTCCCGCAGCCCTGGCACGCTAGCGTCTGCAGCCTGTCCCTCCCGCCCGGAGTCCCTGCACCGCGATGACAGCCAGGCCGGCTCCCCAAAGCCGCAGTGGGTTGTATAACCACACTCCGAAAGCCTGGAGGGGAGCGCGGCGAGCTTCTCTCTCGACTGCATCTGTCAGAAGTCCCTGGTGCCAGTTACAAGAGACCCACTGGGCAGGACGGGGATGGGGTTTCTGCCCCGGTGCTGGTAGGGGGTGCAGTCTGTAGATCTCTCCAGGAGCAATTAAAACCTAAGTTCCGTCCTCAGAGCTGGAAATGCAGGACAGTGAAGGGCACAGCGAGCCCTGCTACACCCCTCGAGTGCGGATCAGGCGAAGGGGGATGGGACGGAAACTCATGAATCCTGAGGGAGTCCTCACAATTTCTCCCCAGAGAAGCCTCTCGCGAAAACGCCAAGGACATCTCCCCTCCCCTTTTCAATTACGTAACTCTTACACATTTGGGAGAAAGCTCAGGAACATAATTTCACTTAGGAAGGGAGAAAGTCTTTAGATGCATCTAAAGCTCCGGGTGCATGTGATGTCGGAACGGACGGGGGTGCTACCTGGCAGCGGTAGAGGTGGCATCCTGGTGACTGGACTCCCCGCCCCCTCTGCCCTCCGTACCCCGCGCCCGGAGCCGGGTCGCCGCCGGGGATGGCGCTCGCCCGTTCCCGCGTCGCGGAGTCCGCGGGACCCGCACGTCCGCCGGCTGCGGCGCGGGCTGCCCCCTCCCCCACCCCGGCGAACACCTGGCCGCGGTTACCTGCGGGGCCGCGAGTCTCCGCAGCCCGTTGGCCGGCCCCCGGCCGCCCTTGCCGTTGGCCGCAGGGAGCTGCGCTAGCCCCCGCGCCGCACCCTCCGCCGGGCCCGCGCAGTTCTCGTGGGGGCCTTCATCCGGCGCCGGGAAGAGCCCGCAGCGGCGCTGGAAGCGGGCGACGAGCTGGGAATCCTGCAGGCTCCGCAGCAGCTCGGCCATGGTGCTCCCGGGGCCGCGCGCCAACACCACCACGCCGATGCCCTCGGCTCGCACTGTCCCCGCCGCTCGGGCACTCGCCGGGCCGGGCATTCGGGGCGGAGGGCGGGCGGGGCCCGGGGCGCCAGCCAACAGGTGCGCCGCTCGGGTCCTAGCGCCGACCCGCCCGCGCGGCCGCCCAGGTGACCTCCTGCACCTTGCGCGGGGCACGTCCGCCCTCCTTGCCCTCCCCGCGGGCTCGGAAGGGCTCGGGCGGTCCCTGGCGTCCGGCCTGCTTGCAACTAGGCGGAGGCGCACAGGTGTCTAAACCGCGCCTCTCTTTGTGCCACCGCGCCCACCCCCCCACCCCCCGCCGGTCCCTTCGGGCTGGCGCGGAAGTGCCACTTAATGGGGAGCGGCCGAGCACGTGTAGACCAACGGGAGTCCTTCCTGCCATGCGCGGGCTGGTCCCGGAGTGACCCCACTTTCACTCTTGAGCCCAAGGTGAGGTCGGATTTCTTTCCAGCTTCCCGCACCCAAGCGTCTACTCCTGTCTTTCTTTGCCTGCTTCCTGGAAGAATGAGCCCTCTAAGGAAAAATCCCCAAGTTTTTCCCAAACTGTGATGCAACGTCTCCCCGAAGCACGACCTCCTCGACCTTGCTCAAGAACCGAGGAGGTTGAAAGTATACATGAATCATCCTCTGAGTCCTTGCGCCTGCTCTTGTGATTTGGCAAGTGGTGAACACTTTTAGACGGGTGTGGAGGAAACGCTACTCTTTCTCAGTTTTCTGCATTGGGAAAGATGATGCTGCCCCTCCCTTCTACTTCTTTTTTTGCTCTGCCTCTGATTACAAAAGGGCACTGGAGAGGCGCAACAAGGTCGTTCACGACCTTTAGACCCTAATGGAACCAGGTGAAGGGCGGGGAGGAGGATGTGACATCTCACCGCACCCCTGCCTGCTTTAAAGATCTCAGAAGGCGAGGAGCAAAGGAAACGTCCTGCAGGTGCCCTTGGTTTTCCTCCCTCCCTCCTGAATCTCCTAGGAGCGCTGAGATTCCCCCCACGAGGGCCTCTGCACTTCCTGACAAGGAGTGAGATGCACAGTCAAATTAGGCGGAGCTGATCAGCCTGCAGCAAAAGTGCAATCCTTGTCTTTCTGTCTTCAGCTGACAGCAGGAGGTTGCCTGTTACTGGTAGCTCATGCAAAGCCTACTGAGTATTTGGTTGCACAAATGGCTATGAACAAACACCTGCCACTTTCCTGTTTATCCAGCTGTCCTTTTGGATCAGGAAGTCTTTAGGATGTAGCTTTCAAGGATGGTTTGGTCTCCCTCATGCCTTAGTTTCTGCTCTCCTTCCCAATCCTGATGGAGAGCGAGATCAAGGTGACAAAGAAAGCAATGACACTTGGGAGATACTTAGTTTACAAAAGAAGCGCAGGGCTGCTCTCACAATCCAGCTGTGTGACACACAGAGCTATCCTGTCCTGGAAGCAGACAGCTCCTCTCCCCAACATCGCTGTCATTTACAGCCCCTGGGACAAAACCCTATCGTTTAGTTTTAAAAGCTAAAGTTGGACTAAGGCAGGACCTATTCTTTTTATGTGTGAAAGAAATAGGTTCTCCGGTGAAGACACTTGAGTGCTGTATCTCTGAGATTTAATGCTTTAATTTTCCTTTCTCTCAATTAGAAAAAAGAAGCAAGGGGCTCCTGGGTGGCTCAGTCGTTGGGCGTCTGCCTTTGGCTCAGGTCATGATCCCAGGGTCCTGGGATCGAGCCCCGCATCAGGCTCCCTGCTCGGCGGGAGGCCTGCTTCTCCCTCTCCCACTCCCCCTGCTTGTGTTCCCTCTCTCGCTGTGTCTCTCTCTGTCAAAGAAATAAATAAAATCTTAAAAAAAAAAAAAAAGAAAAAAGAAGCAAAGCAAGCATGGCGCATGTAACATAAGACCAAAGACTTGCACATTCAGATAATGTACTTTATCTCCTTGGAGGACCAAGTAATGGCTCCAGCCTCCAGGGACTTGTGATATCACAGTGTGCTTCGGTTTTTTTTCCTGTGATAAAATAATAATCTGTGCTTCTTGTCTTGTTAAGGCTATTGTGAAAAATCTTTAGATAAGCTCTATAAGGCAACCTGGTGAGATAGCCGTAGCATTCTGTATTGGGCCAGAGCCATTCAATTTAGGAAGGAATCTTCAGGAGGATTTGGCTCTGAACAATTTGAGCGAGACTGAAAAGCCAGTGACTTCTGGCAGTGATCCCCATGCTTCCCCTGATCCTCTCTTTTAGGGCACAGGCTGATGTTCTGAACATAAACTTCGCAACCAATCTAACAAAAATCAATGTCCTCGAGAAGTGGTAGGCTGAAGGACTGCTCTAGCATAACATTTAGTGGAGAAGTTACAAGGTAGCCTGAAGTCATGCATTTAATAAATAAAGTTGATTCAGGAAAAATAACCTGTAGTTGTTTGGACAGTTTAACACTAGTCATGCCTGGGAGAAATAGATTTTGCTGGCTCCCCTCCTTCACCCCCAGGGCAGAAATCCAGGTATTTGTACTTTGCTTAATTGTGTATATATAATAATTACTAAGTGACATATTTTAAAGGAATGGCAATGGAAGTATTCATTAGAGTAAATGTTAAGCTACTGTAACAAAGAGACCCCAAATCTAGTGGCTTAAAGAGCACAGCTTTTTATTTCCCTTTCATATAAGAGTTCCAAGGTGAGAAGTCTGGGTTAGTAGGAGGCCCTGCTCCATGACAGTACACAGTAACTCTGATTCTTTTCATCATGACCCTTGCCCCACCCCCTGGGACCAAGCCCAAGGTCACTGTCGTCTTCTGCATGATTGAAGCTGGGTGATGGGCACATCTGAAATCCCTGAGTGTCCTGAGCAGCGGCTTAGGTTCCATTAGTAAGAACACAGTCACATGGCCCAAGACAGGCTTGCAAATATTATCTCTAGCAGGACAGCCTATGTCCAGCTTTAACTATATTTCTGTGAAAGCAGGGAGGACAGATTTTTGGTGGACAATCAGGTATGGAAATCAAACCAATGTTGGTTTAAATGTTGTAAAATATAAATCTATGTTATAATTCCACCCATCATCTGCCCAATTTTATCTAGGCAGTCTGTCTTTAATTTGACACATTCTAAATACTCATGTGCAGATACAATTTTTTTTTTAAAGAAAGCACTAAAAATAAGTAAATTCAAAGGGAAACCTGTCATCTCTTTGTTGAATCAAAATGAGGAAATTTAAAAGAAGTTGATGCCAAAATGCCTTTTAAATGAAAAACTTTGGTATTAACTGCATTATTTTAAATTCTGATTTAGAGTTCTCTCTCTACAGAGCAGGTCACTTCCACATTTCAACCAAACCATTCAGTTTTCAACTTGGCAATATTTCCTAGATCAAGACATACCCAGGGTTGGGATTCTGTATTGGTTATCTATTGCTGCATAACAAATTATCCCACAAATAGTGGCTTAAAATTGGAGCATTTATTATCTTGAAGTTTCTGTGGGGCAGGAGTCCAGGAGCATCTTAACTGGGTCCTCTGGCTCTGGGTTCCTCACAAAGTTTCCGTCATCTCAAGGCTCAGCTAAAGGGGTAGATAGATTAGCTTCCACAATCACTTAAGTGGTGGTTGGTAGATTTCCAGTCTTTGTGGGCCATTAGCCAGAGGCCACCCTCTCTTCCTTGCCATATGGGTGTCTCCATAGGACAGCTCACAACCCAGCAGCTTCCTTCATCAAACAGAGAGAATCCGAGACAGAATCAGAGCAAGACAAAGTAGCCATCTTTTATGATCTGATATTGGAGGTCACACCCCAATACTTTTGTCACGGTCTACTTACTAGAAGCCAGTCTGTAGGTCCAGCCCACATTCAACGGGAGAGGGTATAAGACAAGAGCATGAGGGTGCCTGGGTGGCTCAGTCTTTAAGTGTCTGCCTTCGGCTCAGGTCATGATCCCAGGGTCCTGGGATCGAGTCCCACATCGGGCTCCCTGCTCGGCGGGAAGCCTGCTTCTCCCTCTCCCACTCCCTGCTTGTGTTCCTGCTCTCGCTATCTCTCTCTGTGTCAAATAAATAAATAAAATCTTAAAAAAAAAAAAAAAAGACAAGAGCATGAATAGTAGGATGTATGGATTACCAGGGGCCATTTTGGACACTGCCTACTATAGGTTCTCACACCTACATTAACTTTCTAACCTCATCTCCACAATATCAATATTTATCGTCCCAAACAGATATGATACAGAGCCTTGGCCTCAAAGAGCTTCCATCTGTTGCAGAAATAAGATGCACATACACACACAAAAAATGTGCAATGACATGAGAACATGTATAATGGAAGACCTAGGGCATCAGAAGACTAATTTCTAGTAAAAAACTACATGTACCACAGCTGTAATTCTCAAATCTGGGATCAGAATTACCTTACAAATCTACCAGCTACAGACACCTTAAAGACAACTGAAAGCAGAAATTATTAAGTTGGAAAAGAGAAAAGCAATGAAACTGATAAATAAATCCAAAAAGAGTCTTTGGAAAAAATTAACAAAATCGAAAAACCACTAGTATGACAAAGAAAGAATAAAAGGAAAAAAGATGAAAGCTTAAAATTAGAAATGCTAAGGAAAAATAATCACCAAAAGCAGAGGAAATTTTAAAAGTCTTTAGAGGGTACTTCCCATGTCCCTGTGCAAACAGATCTGAAAATGCAGATGTAATAGATAATTTTTTAGAAAGAAACAACTTACCTAAAATTGGCCCCAGTAAAGAATGTCTAACACGGCAATTATCACAGACCGAGATAAAGGGGCTCAAATTCTCCCCCATAAAAAGAACTTAGCCTAGATAGTTTCACAGGGAAATTCTACCCAACCTTTAAAGAATGGATAATCTCAAAGCTACTTATTCTAGAAGAAAGAATTTTTCAAAATTCCTGTTATTAAAGCCATTATGATATTGATCTCAAAACTGAAAGAGCACCAAAAGGAAAAAAACAGAAGACTCTCACTTGTGAGTAGGGTTCAAAAATCAAATATCAAATATCAACTATCAACAGCTGAAATCCAAAGTCCATTTAAAAAAGAATGTATTGTGGCTAAGTGAGACTGGTTCCAGTCATAACATGAACAAGCATCGTTAAATAACAAAAAAAATCCACCAATATGATCCATTGTATTAATAGTGCTAAGGAGAAAAGTCATATGATTTGTTATATATGTTGAATTGTGTCCCCTCTCCTCAAAAGATATGTTGAAGTCTTAGCACCCAGTACCTCAGAATGGGACCTTATTTGGAAATAGGGTCGCAGCAGGTGTAGTTAGTTAAGATGAGGTCATACTGGAGTAGCGTGGGCCCGTGATCCAACGTGACGAGTGTGCTTCTAAGAAGATGGCCCTGTGAAGACAGGCACACAGGGAGAACACCATTGAAGATGAAGGCAGAGATTGGAGTTACGCAGCTGTAAGGAAGGCCAAAGATGGCTGGCAAACCACAAGAAACCAGGAAGAGGCAAGGAGGGACTCCCCAAAGGGGTTTGGGAAGGAGGTGGCCCTGCCAACACCCAGATCTCAGGCTTCCAGCCTCCGGAACTGTGAGTTAAAGAATTCTATTGTTTGAACCCACCCAGTTTGTAGTACTTTGTGACTGTAGCCCTGGGAAACTTGGACAGGCTCATTTGGACACATGCAGAAAAGTCATGTGACAAAAGTCAACACGCATTCTTGTCAAAACCCTTCAGTAAAATAGAAATGGCTGTTGTGTCTGGGGTCAGTGAGCACTTGTGTTTGGTTGGAGGGGAGAGTTCCCGGACTGTGTAAGGGAGTGACATGAGAAAGAGAAATTGTGTCCCTATGTAAGCAGGGGGTCCCAAATGGCAGATTATAAAGTTTGTGGTAGATGTTTGAGGTCATGAAAAGCCATTGGAAAGCAAACGAAGAAGCTGAGAAAAGCTGTGTTTCCAGACAATGACTGAGGAGGCTGGCTATCGGATGAATGGTACATGGGGGCAGGGAGAAGCTGTGCGGCGGGGGGGGGGGGGGGGGGGGGGGGGGGTGAGAGCATCATCACAGGACCATGTCAGTAATTCAGATTTCTTAAAGGACTTTCTCAAGTGGAATTTTACTTCACTGCATAGACAAGCAAATGTGAATCTACTGTTTGTTTTTTTGAATACAAATGGTCACATTCTTTACATAATGTTCTTGGTCTTGCTTCTCTTACTTATGATATAATTAGAGATTGTTCCGTATCAGTGGAAGAGAAGCTATATTTTACCAGTCACCCACTGATGAACATTTGGGGTGCTTCCAAGCAATGCTATTCTTGACTTGGATGTCATGTTCAGGCAGCTCCGGTCCAGTGTTGGCCAAGGCGCCAGACAGAGCTGATTCTGGTCCCGGAGTACCTTTGGAAGCCCACAGGACGACCATGCGGGTAGAGAAAGGGACCAAACCTGGTCTGGAAAACCTGTCCAACCCAAGGTGAACTGGGTGGGTGTGTTCTCAGAGCAGTGGAGAATCCCAGTAAAGGCAGTTATATGACGACTGCTCGCCTTGTCTACTGAGGTTATTGTAGTGAGAGCTACATTCTTAACACAAATAATGATAACCTCCATGGATTGAATAAGTACTGTGTTAGTTTCCTAGGTCTGCTGTGACCAATGACTATTGACTGGATGGCTTCAGACAACATAAATTTATCCCCTCCCAGTTCTGGAGGCCAGAAGTCGAAAATCAAGGTGTGGACAGGGTTGTTTCCTTCTTGGGGGTTCACAGGGAGGATCTGTGGTGTGCCTCTCTCCTTGTTTCTGGTGATTGCTGGCAATCCTTGGTGGCCCTTGGCTTGTGGGAGTATCACTCCAATCTCTCTGTTGTCGCATGGGGTTCTCCCTGTGTGACAGTATGTACATTTACTAAGAGGAGGCACTGTTTCAGGCTGGGGGCTATATAAGTTTAACAACAACAACAGAGCCCTTGGATCATGAAACTTATATTTCAGTAGGGAGCATAGCTAATAAGAAATCAACTAAGATGTAGTTTTAGGGAGGGGTAAGTGCTGTGGTACGGAGTAAGGTGCTGGGAAGGGGGAAGGCATATTAGGTGAGAAGGTTACCTCTGAGAAGGGATATTTGTGTAAAGACCTGAAGAAAAGGAAGGAGCCTGCCCTACCAAGATTCGATAGGGCCATGTAGGCTGTCATAAGGAGTAATACTCCCACTTTACAGACGAGAAGATTGAGGCTCAGAGAGAAGAAACGTGTCCAAAGCTCACAACTGATAAGTGGCAGAAGGAGGATTCAGTGCAGGCCAATGTGACTCCAAAACATACTCTCTCTTACTACATTAGCATGCTAGTCCCCGAATTTGTCTTTACTATCTTTGTGTTTGTGTTAGAAAGCGTTCCCATGTGAACGAAGTGCTCACTATATACTCATTCAGTGAAAGGTGACCTAGACTAGGAGTAAAATCTCACCATTTCTAGAGCTTTCAGAGTTTACAACTCATTTTCAAATTGTTGCAGGTAAATTCTACCACTCTGAGAGGCAAGTGGTTTTCTCTCCATTTTAGGTGAGGCTCTGAGATGTGATTTTTTCCCCAAATTATAAAATGTATTAGATACTTTGTGCAGGGTCTGCGCCCAGGCTGGCTCCCCATGAGCAGGCAGAGGAATGAATTGGAGGGGAGGCCGGCAGTCATGTTTGGGCCATGTGACCTGGCCCCCCCCGAGCCAGAGCCGGCTGGCCTTGGGCTGGACACTTGACCCAATTGGGACTCACCAAATGCTTCCTCTTTGGGAATTTGGATTCCAAGACCCCAGGCAGCATCTGCTGAACGAAAGAGAAGAAAACTTAGAAACCAGAGCTTACAACATGGAGCAGACAACTCCGCCATGTGCTGGTGAGGAAGAAATGAGACAGGTGTGCAGGGAAGCAGGCAAGGCGAGCAACAACCCCCCCTCCCCCCCGCCCCGCCCAGGCAGTTCGATGGTGTCTGTTGCAGTCATTGTGAGGTCCTTTCCTGTGCCATCCGCAAATCCTTGGTATTGGATTCCCCATTTCTATTACTCATGGCCTGAAGAGGCCCAACTCAGACATCCAGGAATTGACAGAACACGGAAACTGAGGCTCTCGGACTCAGACTTGAACAGTTTCCCACCTTTCTGTCCCCTGGCAGGGCATCACCATGGCCCCACCCACCTCTTGCTGCTGGAGGCGGCTTCTTGCTGCCATGGAAACCACCGGTCCCCACCCTGCTTCCCTAAACCCCCACCCCGCCCCAGCCCCCTAGGGTGTTGGAGAGGGCAACACCATCTGGGCTTCCTAAGAGATTCTGGAATTCAGTGACTCTACCAATAATATTTCCCCTCAAAATGAATCAAATTGCTTCCTGGGCTTTGCTGGAAATCTAGTCACTTTATATGGGTAATGCATTCTGAGATCCAAGCAAACTTTTGGCACACCACCCTTTCAGAATTTGCAAACTGCTACATATGAATTTGATTGCTGGCAGGGTTTTTTTAAATGCTAATGTATATCTTTGTACGTACACTATGTAAAGTATGATTAATAGCCTCAGCAGACTAGAGACATAGCATTTGTTGATAAATTGACCTAAGCCCTAGGCTCCATGGGCTCTCCGGTTCAGTAACATTTTGAACCAACCATAAAGCACAGACCCCATCTTGTGTTGTTCATGGTGCTACTCTTTTCTTCTAACTAATGAAAACCATTTTTTCTGTTTGGATATTTTCAACGAATCATCAAACATAAATTCTCCTAGGAGGGGAAAAAACCCTTTCGGCCTGGGAGAAATATCAGCTTAAACCTTGCTTTAAAAGAAGACAGTTACAGGTGATGTTCCTGCAAACAGGAGGGCAGAAAGAGGGCAACCAGTAAGAAGAAGGCTAGGGTCTTGGATTTCCCCTGAAGCAGATATTTGAAGAATGGTCCCATGCACATGCTCTCACAAGTATGAGTATTGGTTAAGAGTTTGATTTCAGTCAGGACTTCTTGGTTTGAATCCAGTTGAATCAAGCCATATCATAAAAAATACTTTTTTTTTCCTAATAAGTTTTGGTGGATTTTGAAGACTTTATGAGGAATAGTGTAAATTTTAGCATGCTATACCTACGTATAGAATCCAAAGGAAGGGAGAGATCTTTTGTACCAAGGAGGTTTCAGTCCTTCTCTTTGTTTGGCTTATGCTTTGATAAAACATGTCAAAACATCAAATAAAGAAAAGTAAGTAATTTCTTCCAATTCCATCAGGCTTGCACTGGGGTTGGTCAAGCTCATGTACCGAGTGCTCCAACGTAAGACAAAAAAAACTGTATTTGACTCTTTACAAGTGGCATATTAGGGATGGTCATTTTTATTCTTAAAGAGCTTTCCCTATGTATATCACTCATTGTTGAATTATTTCCAATAACCAGTTTCCTGGACATTTTATAATACGATTCAATGTACAAATTCAGCTAACATAACACTTTCTAAGACTATGTATTACATAGATCTGGGTAGAAATATCCCACTTGGTTATCAAAATTTTAAAGCCTCTAAATAAGCTTCTGAATTCAAGGAAAGCATTTTTAGTTATACTTCATGCATATATTCATGAATCATCTACAAGCTTTTTAAAAGTTGGTTGGAAAACTTCATAGATACTCACCTCCAACACAGTGTCTAATAAACAAAGCAAGTCTCAGAATAATATGGAACAGTATGTACAGCATTTTGCTATTTACCCTTAAGATATTAAAATGCACAAAATACATATTTGTGTGTGTGTGTGCATGTGCTTGTGTGTGCACATACAAAAGAACAGAAGAAGATCGGGGATAAAAACACCCACGTGCTAATGTACACCTCCTGGCATTAGAGAGGAGCAAACAGGAACTTTCTGTTTTTACTCTATGCACTTGGGATTTGTTTCAGTTTTTCATAGCCATGAATTACTCTTGTGATTTAAAAAGATTTGTTTTTCTTTCAAAACTCTTCTAACTGGGGTGCCTGGGTGGCTCAGTCGGTTAAGCGTCTGCCTTCAGCTCAGGTCATGATCCCAGGGTCCTGGGATCAAGCCCCACATCGGGCTCCTTGCTCAGCAGGGAGTCTGCTTCTCCCTCTCCCTCTGCCTGCCGTTCCCCCTGCTCATGCTCTCTCTCTTTCTCTCTGTCAAATAAATAGAGTCTTAAAAAACAAAAACAAAAACCTCTTCTAACTGGTCTGGCTTGGCTAGTGAGAGAAGTGGTTTCTAAAACACTTATATAAAAGAGATTATTGTGAGTAATTATACCAAGAGGTGACAATCATGGAAAAGTGCCCACAAACCACCAGATATCACAAGCTTGTCTTTCTCACACAGGTAACCATTCCCCTGTCACACTCACCTGATTGACAATAAAAAAAATTTGAACATGAGGTCTAGAGGCTTTTGGGTTTTCAATTGGGTAATTTAATACGTCATATTGTAGAGAGAAGGACCTTGGGCAGTGAGGGGGCAAAATGGGGAGGACATAGAATCCCTCGGGCTCTCAATGTTCTTTATTGTTGAGGGCAGCTTAATAACGATCCTTTAAACCCAAGCATCTGTATTTCTATGTCTACAATGGGCAGGTGACCAATCTGGAACCGGCCCGAGCACACAGGACCAGCACCCACTCTCTCCAAAAGCCCCGAGCCTCAGGCTTGCCAGGATAGGTTCTCAGAATCAGGGCTACGGCCCGGCTTCAGCAGACAGGCTCCCTGAGCACAGTCTACAGAAAAAAGTCAGAGCTAAGGAAGTGAGTTCGAGAGCCTTCAGAATCTGGCCGTGATCTTAAAAATGGACTTAATCGCCAACCTTTAAAAAAATCAGATGGGGGTGCCTACGTGGCTCAGTCGTTAAGCGTCTGCCTTCGGCTCAGGTCATGATCCCAGGGTCCTGGGATTGAGCCCCACATCGGGCTCCCTGCTCAGCGGGAAGCCTGCTTCTCCCTCTCCCATTCCCCCTACTTGTGTTCCTTCTCTCGCTTTGTATCTCTCTGTCAAATAAATAAATAAAAACTTAAAAAAAAAAGTGAAACTGACTTACAAGTTTAAAAAAAAATAAAAAATAAAAAGTAAATAAAAAAATCAGATGATTGTATGGACAATAGACATTTTTAGCCCCTCTTTAAAAACTGGAAACTCTGATATCACTGGGCCCAGATTCATTGTTGGCAACGCTTACCTGAGCTGAATATCTACTGCTCTCTCTAGATGGGGCACCATGCTGGGGTTTTCTACAGTTCTCCTCACTCTGTATTATTTTGCATCCTTTCCTCATTGCTCATTTCATTGCTAGCTTGGTCCCTGAAGCATCTGAGTTTACAGTCACTGCATGTAAATCAAGGAAGGCCAATGCTGCTCGTTAACAATGCTGTCCATTGGAATACTGTCTCTCAATGGTTGATACAAAAAGAGATCCCCATCCCTTACCTGAAGGAATCTGGAATGCAGTAGAAGAGACAGGACAGGCAGCTGTGTCATTAAATCTAGTAATAAATGTGGCTCCCAAATCTTCTCGCCTTCCTTAAGCATAGCTGGTAACAAATCAGTAAGTGATCCTGTATTTGAATTTCCTTGATTGAATTTCATCCATCTGGACATTTGTGGAACTTCACTTGAGGGTATGTTTACACGTTGGCAATTTTAATAAGGATATTGTCTTGTTCAAATAACACTTATCTCCCCAGAAAAATTAGCCAGCGTGCTAATTTATAATTTTGCTCATCATGCTTTCTCATTGCTAATAGGCTTCTTTACTGAATTCCCTCTCCTATTGCCAGTAATTCTGGGAGGCAGAATGATCTGGCATATCCCTCGTTCAAATCCAGGCCTTTCATTTAGTCTTCGGTCAATTCTCTTAATTCTCTGAGCCCAGATATAACCCTCTGTAACCATGGGGAATATCATTCCATAGCCTACTTTTTTTTGGAGCATCATAGAGTTTTCTCCAGATGCCCCAGTTTTTTCCTATCTGCATTATCGTTGACTCAGCTTCCCCTACGTCGTCATTTGGCTAATTCACTCTGTGAGGTGAGATTCAGAGCTTTGTTGGAATACTGCAAAATGGCCTCACGCTGACATGCCTGGCCGACGTGAGGTTCAGAAGAGCTGTTTTCATGGTCAGTGAGGGCCATGACAGGAGGCAGACGGAACAACCAAACACACTTTGATCTCTGAACAGTTCTTGTTACCTGTGAGTTCGAGAGTCTCAAGTACTAACCGCTTCTCCAGTGGCAGTGGTTTTTATTGTTGATGTTATGTCTCAGGAAAATACCAGCGTATG
Organism: Neomonachus schauinslandi; assembly: GCF_002201575.2. NCBI lineage: Eukaryota > Metazoa > Chordata > Mammalia > Carnivora > Phocidae > Neomonachus > Neomonachus schauinslandi. Next base: position 177,602,422 of record NC_058405.1, on the reverse strand, counting down.
ACTTGGGTAACAAATACCCGTGGAGACATCAATCCACATTCTGGTCACGAATGGAATTTATGAACCAGGGTAAATACTATTTGTAGAAATGAGGTCATTGGTAGCTGTGGGTTTGTCAAATCGTGGAAAGAATGCTTGAGAGTTCTTTTAGTTGGTTGGCGGATTGCTTCCACACACGTGAGCTTTTAATTCATAAGAGACAGGAAGTTGCCCCCCTCTTTTTGGTGGGTGCGAAATCCTCTCCCGAGCCTGGGTTAAACAGTCAACTTCCTTTTCTGGACTCGGTTAACCTTCACTTTGGTGACTAGTTTTGGGGAGTAGCAGAGCTGAATGTGTGTCAGTGTCAGTGACCCATGAACAGTAAACATCACCCACATCTTGCGGGCTTCTAGGAGAAAGTGCCAGAGCCAGAGTCCAGGGCCAGGAGTGCCCACAGCGCCTGCTAGCACCTTCACAGCTAAAATCGTGGGCCTTTGCTGGCCTTCGCTGTGTGGAAGGAAGAAGGAGAACAATTTTTTGGTTATTGAAGTTAATATAATTTCACCTTATAGATTCATGTCTTCTCTCTGATTTTTTTAAAAAAAGAATCCTTCTAAGCTCTCCCTTTACCACAGGGTTGGAGGCCTCAAGACAACATTTCCCAGACTCACGGTCCCTGGCAGAGGTCCAGTTTAGAGTCCTCCCGCAGGAGCTGCTGGTGTGATATTTGAAGCGGGAGTCGTCTTGCTCCTGTGGCATCAGCTGCCTAGTGTGGAAGGTTCCACAGACGACAGATATTTGGCCAGCAGCTTCTGGGTGCCTTGCTATGAATCACCCACTTCTTATGACTCACCACACGATCCTGCGATTCCAGGCGTGGATTCCTGATTATAGCTGAGGCCAGGAAAACCAGTGGTATAGTTCTGGTCTGAGTCCTAAGGCCCCAGAACCAGGAGAACCCATGGTGTAAGGTGGCACTTTACAAACATTATCTCTAATTATCACAGCAACTGAGAAGTTTGAAGAAGTTCCTACTACTCTACTTGACAGAAGAGAACACCGAGAATTGGGAAGGTTAAATGACTTGCTATAAAATAGAACTTTATTTTATTTTATTTTTTTTAAAGATTTTATTTATTTAACAGAGACAGAGATAGAGAGAGCAGGAACACAAGCAGCAGGAGTGGGAGAGGGAGAGCAGGCTTCCCGCGGAGCAGGGAGCCCGATGTGGGACTCGATCCCAGGACCCTGGGATCATGACCTGAGCCGAAGGCAGACGCTTAACGACTGAGCCACCCAGGCACCCGACTTGCTATAAAATAGAACTTTAATCCATTATTAACTAGCATTATCAATTCATGAGTGGCCTAACCATTGATGAACAATCCTGTGCTTTAGGGGAAAAACAAGTTTCTTTTCCACTAAGCTGCTGTTGGGGGGGGTGTCCCATTTAATCCCTTTTCCCAGCAGCCACCCATGAAATCACCTGGATGGCCAACATTATGCACTGGCATGGTAAATAACTTTTAGCACAGGGTGAGGAAGGCAGGATTGGACTAGTCCATTCTGCAGGGATGTCAGGCTGACAAATAGAAATCCGGGAAGGATACATCAGACAAAAGACAGAAGGTGCAGCACAAAGAAAAGCAGAAACAGAATGGTGTGGGAGGAAGTCAGGGAGCGATGTGAAGGGGAAAAGTTAGGTCACAGGTTGAGGGAAGAGATTAACAAAAATGGCCTGATCATGATCTACAGAGGAGGCCAGCAACAGGCCTTGTGTGGATGAAGTTAAAATAACAAACCATCTAATTCTAGACAATAATTCAAATATTTTTCTGATTAGTAAATTTAATTATGAGGTCAGACTGACAAAATTTTACTAAATATTAACTTACTAAGTAATTTACTAAATATTAATTTATTAACTAGAAAATATGTAGCTACTGAGTGCTAGCAGAGACATTGAACTACATGTATTTGTCTTAAAAAAATGAAAGTGAAACCAGTTGTCATCTTAAGAAGTTATAGGTCTCCATGCAGTGCTTTAATATTTTAAAGAAGAATTCCATTATGTTTAGAAGCCAGCAGCACTGGATGTTTGTCACATACATGGGGTATGTTTATTTTAATACAAGTAATTAAATGCTGGGTTCATGACACCATTAAAGTGGATTAGGATCTTTTTTTTTTCTCAGATGATTTGGATCTGAATATCTTCATTTCAAAATATAAATGGGGCACCTGGGTGGCTCAGTTGGTTAAGCATCTGCCTTCAGCTCAGGTCATGCTCCCAGAGTCCTGGCATTGGGCTCCCTGCTCAGCGGAGAGTCTGCTTCTCCCTCCCCCTGCCTGTGTGCGTGCGCTGAGTGTGCGCTCAATCTCTCTCCCCCTCTCAAATAAAATATTAAAAAAAAAAAAGAAATATAAATGAAGAAGAAAAGCTTCATGGTACCAACTTTAGGTGGACAAATATTAGATTAGTAGATCATCTACTAATATTATTTATTATTTGGGGAGATATTATTTGGTAAGACTTGTGTTGCTTTAGGAGAGGGTATAGCTTCTCTAAAAATGAGCCAAAGGAAGAAACCCGTGTCTGATGACAGCAGCAGAGCTCCTATGGCAGGCTGGTCAACTAACGGGTCCTTGAATTGGCCAAGAGATCAGCTTCTGCAGATACAGGAGGAAGAATAATCATGTTGCTAAAAATACACATCAGTGTTTGGCTCTTAGATATCAAATGGCTCACCCAGTACCAAATGCATGAAGCTAAGAACACCTTGCAAAATAGCTGTGAGGAGGTGCCCGGAATAGGTAAATCTATAGAGACAGTCAGTAGATCAGGGGTTGGCTGGGACTGGAGGGCAGAGTAGACGTGGGGAATGACTACTAATGGGATTTCTTTGGGGGATGATGACAATGTTCTAAAATTAGATTGCAGTGATGGTTGCAGGACTCTGTGAATATATTATAAGGCAATGAATTGTGTGCTTGCAATGGGTGAACTTTCTGGTATGTAAATTATATTCCAATAGAACTTTTTTTTTTTTTTTAATCCTTTAGAAAAGAGAAAATCACAGAGACACCAGCCCACAACCCTGATATTTAGCTGCTGAACCAGCGTCAGCAACGGTGTACCTACAAACAGCTTGTTGGGTAAAAAAATAATCCTGGCTTTAGTCAGGTTTTCTGTGCCTTGCAGTTAAAAGTATTCCTAACTAATGCACCTGAAGTTTTCATTCAACTGATATGTATTGAATGCATTCTATATGACAAATTGTGCACATAGTTGAGAAACAGATCGACAGTCACTGCGTTCCCGTAATGTGCCAAAGGATTTATATACTTAGGGTCATCGGTGCCTCCTGGCAGCTCTGGAAAGAATGGGCTGTCCCCTCAAGGCACGTATAGTGTCGAGAACTGTTTCTCTCCAGTGGTCTGTGGACCCCCCACCTCCTAACTCTCCAATGGTGCTGTGGAGAAATGCAGATTCCTGGCTTCACTCTGGACTTGCTGAATCAGATCCACTAAGGATATATCACCGCTGACACTCTGCAAAGATGGCCCATTAAACACACTTGTGCCTCAGGTATGTGACAGAAATCTGCAATCATTGAAATAAACTCATCTGAACAGAACTTCAGACAGAGGGAAAACATCACAAGGACCTTGTGGTAGGAAAGATAAGGAGTTGAAAAATATGTGTAAGGCCCAGCCAGTCTCTGTCCTCCAGAAGGTGTGCCGGGCAGAATTCCCAGCCCCTGATGTACACACACCTCCGAAATATCCAATCAAATGCTAACCAGGTACTGCTGGGAAGGGATCTGCAGATGTCTTTAAGGTTGCAAATCAGTTGACCTTAAGATAGGGAGGTTGTCCAGGTGGGCGTGACCTACTCATATGAACCCTTTAAATCTGGGTCTAGAGAGACAGAGGAAGTCAGAGATTTGAAGCATGAGAGGGTTTGGGTGTGTGAGAAGTTGTCCATTGCTGGCTTGAAGATGAAAGGGGGCAAGAGATGCGGGCGGCCTCTGGGAGCTGAAAGCAACCCCTGGCTTATGACCAACAAGGAAATGGGGGCCCCAGTCCTACAACTGCAACGAATTGAATTTTGCTGGAACTGTGTGGGCAGCCCAGCTGACATCTTGATTTCAACCTTGTCAAACCCTCAGCAGAAAACTCAGTTTAGCAGTGCCTAGACTCCTGACCCACAGGAACTGTGAGGTAATGAATTGACGTTTCAGACTGCTAAGTTTGTGGTAATTTTTATGCAGTAACAGAAAACTAATGTAGAAGCAAACTTGGGGAAGACATACTATAGAGGGAAAATCAGTGAAGTCAACAACTAATGGAATACTCAAAATGAGAGAGTGGGAAGAACCAGAAATGGCTTCTCTATATTGAAGTACTTCTATGTCCTTTAATGATAAACATTTAAGGGTGGTGTCGGTAAGGAACGCATTTGGCTGTTAAGTAAGTGGAATGCCCAGCTACTACTATTGAACACTGAGTAGCACAAGCAATTTTTCTCTCAGAGTTAGTGTGGCCACTCAGTGATGCTGGCGTAAGTCCTTTTTATCTTTCCGAGTTCCCGCCATTTTTTATTTGTTGGCTTTTTGTCCTCATGTGCCAGTGATGGTAAGATGCCTCTGGGCATCTCATGTTTTCTTGTCAGGAAGAAAAGGATGGGCAAAGGGTTTTCCCGACTGAGTCTGATCTTTCATATTGAGAAAGCAAAATGTTTTCTGAAAGCCTACTTAGAAAACTCATTTACATCTGGATTACATGGCCACCCTTTGAGCAATACTGGCCAAGGGGAATGAATTTACCAGCACTGGTTTAGACCAATCACAATTCATCCCCTTGCTTTGGGAGAGAGACACCTATCACCACCACCAACAAATCAAGGTTTTCTTCACAAGAAGGGCAGAGATAAGAATGGATATTGAGTAGGCAACAAATGGTGTCTCAAAGGGCAATTCATCACTAATTCAACAAATATTTATTGAGCACTTGTTAGGGTAAGGCCCGAGGTTTACAAAGATGGTGTGTGTGCATGCCCATATATATGTGGGTGTGGGGGGGTGTGTGAGTTGGGGAGGGAGGAGGACACAGGCATGTAAACAATAATCACAGTGAGAACTGCTTTAATTGCAAAATGAAAAGTCTCTCCTTCTGTACTGACCATAATGTACTCCTGACCATAGATACATCGGGTGAATCACAAAAACAGCAATAATAGGACCCAAGAAAGCATCTATTGATTTGTGCTTTTAAAAAAGAGAAAATGTTTCCATTGGTAGAAAATATATTTAGAGCAAACTTCTAAGAACTATCGAACTAAGTATGAATCAATACCTTGAACTAAATCTGGCAAGAGACATAGCTCTCATTTAAAATGCAAAAGTATGAGCACATAGGTGTGCAATGCTCTCCGAATGAAGTATTGCAATCTGTCTCTTTTATGGGAACTGTAATACTGAGTTTTAATAGAATTTACACAAGATTCTCAGGTGCACCACCCCTTTTAATGTACTTTGTTTAACGATTTTATTTATTTATTTGTCAGAGAGAGAGAGAGAGAGAGAACAAGCAGGGGGAGAAGCAGGCAGAGAGAGAAGCAGGCTCCCCGCCGAACAAGGAGCCTGATGTGGGACTCAATCCCAGGACCGTGGGACCATGACCTGAGCCCAAGGCAGACGCTTAACCAACTAAGCCATCCAGGTGTCCCAATGTACTTTGGATATATATATATCTATCTTTTTAAATATCAAATATCAAAAATCTTTTTCAAATATCACTATATATATATCTTTTCCAAATATTTAGCCTTTGGTTCACCAACTTCATTCTTGTGTAATGTCTTTATGGAAACAATAATTTTTCCCAAACCATAATTTGAGGATATGGAATGTGACACTTGAGCTTACTCATATTAGAGAAACTAATTCAGTAATTACTCATTCTGACATAAACTTGACTTTAATCATGAAAACTGGTTCACACTAGCATAATTAACCAGATGGATTTTGCTCTGACATCCTAAGCCCCTACAGTTACTGGAGATGTACTCTAAGAGACATACTAGTGTGCTTTCCTACTCCATGGTGCTCTTTAAAGAATTGTGTAGGGGCGCCTGGGTGGCTCGGTTGGTTGATTGGCTGCTTTCGGCTCAGGTCACGATCCTGGAGTCCTGGGGCTTCCTGCTCAGCCGGGAGTCTGCTTCTCCCTCTGCCCCTCCCCCTCCTCATGCTCTCTATCTCTCTCCCTCAAATAAATAAAATCTTTAAAAAAAAAAAAGGAATTCTGTAAAAATAAAACTCTATTAAAATAGCTGAGCTTGGGCATTGTGGTGGTGCTCTTTGGGTCTTTCTGATTTTCCACCCCGGCTATCTGCTAACTGCACCATTCTGCCTTCTCTCCCCTGTGCTAAGCACTGCCTCACTCTCTAGGACAAGTCCTGGCTCCAAAGAGAGGAATCAGCATCAATAGCGATTCAGTTTTGCTGTTGGTTCACACATCCCCTTTGGAGACCATTTCTCGCAGTGACGCACTCTTTGGTTCTGGTGGCTCCATTGGCTGGGCTTCCAAACCCTCCTTCCTGCACCCTGTCCCAGCCTGCAGCTTCTGGCCTCTCCAGATGCAGATTCACCGGAGCGCTTGAACTTTCTCTTTTGTCAAGGTAGTAGACTGCCTCTTAAAGCGCGGGTATTTTTCGTCAGTAATGCTTGCATGTAGGAAAACAATCCCATCATTTATCGAACTAGCCCACATTGCTGGCCACCTGGAGCTGTTCCCAGCTCTCAGAAACCAGGATGCAGTGAGCATTCTATGGTATTCAGCTTGGTGCAGAGCGTCTCTTAACGTCTTCGGGATCAACTCCTGGGGGTGAACTTGCTGGGTCAAAGGGTTGTGCATTTTTAATTTTGAAAGATAGTCCAAAATTATCCTGCAGAGAGCCGTCACCAATTTCAAGGCCCTCTAAGAACATATGAAACTCCTTTCCTACTCAATCGCTGCTATTAAGCATTATCAACATTTTAAATATTTGCCTATTTGGTAGGTGAAAAGGGCATCTCATTACTTTAATTGCTTCTTTGTAATTAGAAGGGTTTATGGCCCTAACGTATCTCCTTTGTTATGAACTGTCTCATCATTTTCCTTTGCTCATTTTTTTCTATTTTTTCCATATATTTTTTTCAGTTGCTTATGGATTCTTTGTACTATCACAAAAATGGCTCTTTTTCCATAGTACGTATGGAAATTTCCCCCGTTTCATGTTTTTACTTTGATGTTATTTTTGCCATGCAGAACTTTAAAATTTTATATGGTCATGTTTAGCAATGTTTTTCCATCATGGAATTGGTTTGGGTTTTGTAATATGCTTTAAAAGGTCTTCTATATGCTCATATTATTTTTTAAAAATCCACCCACATCTTCTTCCAGCACTGTTTATTATTTCAGTTTTTAAGTTTAATATGGATCCATGTGGAATTTATTTTAGTATAGGGAATGAGGTAGGGATTTGGCTCTCCCAACCCAATTTGGATTTATCTTCCATACATTTCTATTTCTTACTATCTATCAAGAGTGGGGTGGTTCCTATAAGTTAACTACCAAGGGCAGAAGCTGAGATGACTAGGATTCAACTGAATGAATGTATTAAGTGGCTCCTTGTCAATCCCTCCCCCCTTCTCTTTCTCCATTCGCTTCCCATCTTCCTCCTCCCTCTCCCTCGCTGCCCCCCCTCTCCCTTCCTACCCCTCCCTTCCTCTTCCTCCTCTACCTCATCTCATTAGTTGCTGTCTCTAAGTGAGAACTGATTTTTCCTTTATGCTGCAAATCCATGATTCTCAAGCTGCAGTGGGTTGGAGGAAGCACACAGCCTAGAGTCTGGGTGGGACATGGCCAAATGTAGATTAGAAACAAAGTGAAGAGCTCCACCCACTGATTTCACTTGTCTCGGTCCTAAAGGAGGGATAGAAGCTTTATGTTTACAAAAGGGTGTATGACTTTCAGAAGAAACATCGCTTTCTAGAATACCTACATCACAGTATCTACCTCCGTGCTTGATTGTGTGTCAGTGGCATTCATGCAGCCTGAGTGTCGCTGGCTCTTATGTCCCCTTCCCTTTCAGCACTGTCCTCGAGCTCCCTTTCTCTATCAGCTTCTCTCCCTCTGCCTTTGAGGTTTCAAAGTTCTCCGCTACAAAAGTAAGACCTTGTGAATCCTGCTGCCTAGTTTGGTATCTTCCCAATTTCTTCCATTGTCCAGTTTCCCGATTCAATGTCCTCCTTTGCTGCTGCCTATTGACTCAGCCTGTTCTCTGTTTACCCTACACTCTGACTTCAGTGTCCACTGCCATATGAAAAGTGTTTTTATTTTCCTTACACATTCTCCTTTACCTCTTTGTTTCCAATTCCCTTTTTTTTTTTTTAAAGATTCAGTTTTTTTGTTACCTTATACCCAAGTGGTTCTCAACAGGGAGGTGGGATTTTGCCCCCAGGGGACATTTGGCAATGCCTGGAGATATTTTTGGTTATTACAATGGGAGAGGGGTGCTCCTGACCTTGACCAAGAAGAGGCCAAGGATGCGACTAAACATCCTACAGTACACAGGATGGCCCCTAGCAACAGAGGACCCTCTAGCTCAAAACGTCAATATTGCCAAGGTTGGGAAATCCTGTCATAACCAGTAGTAGAGTGCCTGGAGGGGCATTCAAAAATGTGAGGAGCAATGGCCATCACTTTGGTGGTTACAATGGCTGAATAACTGGAGCTAAGAATGCAAAACATCCTGGGGAGCTGCCCAGCCCAACATGCAAAAAGCACACTTTTTTTTTTTTTTGGAAATGAGCAATCCTGTTGTACCTCTACTTGCTCTATTTCCTTTATCGGTCTTCCCCTCTTGCCAAAATTGTGAGTGTTATTCAAGCCCTCAGTTTCTCTTTCTACTTCTGCGAGCTCATCCTATCTCTTGATTTACTCCAGCTTTAACCACCTAGCAATGACGTTGGCGAGATTGGGCTTCTGTGGATGACAGCACGAGTTTGGCAGTCAAGATAAAAGCTTGCAGTTATCTTTCAGTGCCTGAAAGATGTCACTTGATTGTGTTCTGGCCTCCATTGTTTCTGGTGACGTCATCCACTATTTGTATTGTGTCCACTATTTGTATTGAATGTGATGTGTCTTTTTTTTTGCCTGCCTTTAAGATTTGCCTTCATTTTTGGTTTGGTTATGCTGTGCTTACATGTGGATTTCTTTGTACTTACCGTGCTTTGAGTTTAGGATCTGTGAATTTATATCATTCATCATTTTGGAGTGTTCTTGACATCTTTTCACACATTTGTTTGCCCCATTCTATCTGCCCCCCCATTTCTGGGAATCACATTTCTTATGTGTGAAGCTGAATGATATTGTCACACAGATCTTGAGATATTCTCTGTTCTGTCCTCTCCCCCCACCAGCTTTTCTGTGTTTCAGTTTGTGATTCAAATGCTCATCTCTTCCAGAAACATCCTCACAAAAACATCCAGAAATAATGTTTTACCACTATCTGGGCATTTCTCAACCCAGTCAAGCTGATGCATAAGCTGAATCAGCACATCACCACCAGACCCCATACAGTACATCTTGTGCCTCCAACACCATCAGCTCTGATAATTGGATGCTGCCTCTGGAAATTCCATACAGTTGTCCCAACTGCCTCCCCTTGCCAGGATGGACTCTGCATAGTATTCATTTATTCAGGTGACAAATATCTACTGAGCATCTATCATATGCCTCTTCTAGGGGCTGCAGAAACCCCAATAAGCAACCAAGACTCCTGCCTTTGTAGAGCATATATGCAAGCTAGATAAACAACTTGCCCAGTTTGCCTGGACTCTCCCAGTTTAGTCCCAACCCCAGGAAATCCTTCAGTTCAATGGATACCTGGAGGAAGAGCGTTCTAGGCAATGGGAATAGCAATGACCTTGAGGTGACTGAGGCTCTGTTATTAGAGAAATGGCAAAGACCACAATGTGGTTCTGGTGGACTGAGAGAGATTTATATATTATATATTAAATTAAATAATTTATAATAATAATAAATTAATAGTATCTCCAAGTTTTGGTTTCTTCATTAGTAATTTGGGAAAAATAGACAGTCTTTTGCTAGTTCCTGAGAAGGACCAAAAGATCATTATATTCAATTACACAGAAGGCTCTTTGGAGAGATTAGGCATATGACTCAAGGATCCCCTTGGTCATCTCACCAGAAGCCAGGAATAGATTTGGGATCATTCAGGAAAGATTTGTGGAGGAACCTCTTGTCTAATGGAGTAAATCTCTGTGACAAATGACAGAGACCCACAATGTGGTTGAGAATGTTATACCATCACAAACACTGCCAATTTGGATTGTAAGGTATAGAGAGGACAAAAGGAAAGAACGCTGACACACTTCTCAAATTCTACAGTCAGGAAACCGACAGATAAAACATTTAAGCTACAAATATGTGTTACCTTTCATGAAAAAGGAAGGACTACTTCCAGTGCAGAGCAGTGAGCCCAGAGGGCAAAGTTGTTTTTCAGAACACTGGGGAAATGTCCAAGTTGTAACAGTGTTTTAAGAAATGAAAACAAGATATGAATACATACCTATTGAAGGCAGAGAAAACTTTCAGCTTTAGCTAGAATAGACACATTACATTCTATGTCATAAAATCTGCAAATGAAAGTTCTCAATTTCAATAATATAATAATAAAATGTACCCCACCTTATTTTAAAAAATCCTTTTTTCTCCATAGTTTAATGTGTATGGTATGCTTGCCAGAGTATAAAAAGCTGTCTAGTTGATACTCTTTTGTCTTTATTTAATAAACAAAACATTTATTCATTAATTAAAAGAGCACGTACTTTTCATCTGCCATCTTTAGTTTAAGCGGGTAGGATATGAACCTTGCTTGTAGGAATGAAATTCCTGAAACTCTATGAAGCTGACCCTAGGACCAACTGAACTAACAAGAAGTCTTGTCCATGTTCAGTTATGACTGAATGATTTTTTTTTTAAGATTATTTATTTATTTATTTGAGACAGAGAGAATGAGAGAGAGAGAGAGAGCACATGAGAGGGGGGAGGGTCAGAGGCAGAAGCAGGCTCCCTGCCGAGCAGGGAGCCCGATGCGGGACTCGATCCAGGGACTCCAGGATCATGACCTGAGCCGAAGGCAGTCGCTTAACCAACTGAGCCACCCAGGCGCCCCATGACTGAATGATTTTAAAGTAGCTTTAAAATGACTACTGAAAAACATTCTGCAGGAAGAGACATCTCAAAGCCTACCAGAGAGAAGCAAGCAAGAAAACTCTAATTTTAAATATAATTTTTTGGCAGCTGGGTCTTATATCAGTTGGCTTTCTTTTAGTTATTATGGACCTCAAAAGCCAACCTAAATAAAAGATACTAAATTAATTTGAAGTGATTCATGTTTCTAATGCATATGGGATATAAAGAAACCTAATTGTCTAAGACTGGTCGAAACTACTAGGCTGCTTCTCATCGTAGGAAAAATAAAACCGACATCCTTGCAAAGAAACTTTTGGAATATGCTACTTAACTCCTCTACAACAGGAAAACACCCAATCTCTGATGAACTTTGAAAACCCTGAAACAATGCATTGCTCCAACTCACAATATTACCAGCCAAAGGGAAGAGGTTTAGGCCTTATGCTCTACAGAATATGTTAACAAGGGAGAGAAGTACAAAGAAAATAAAGAAATCCAAATCTGCTTTCCAAGGACTAAAATAGAACTTCTCCAAAAGATGGGAAGGATTTCTCCATCTCATGGAAAGGCAGTGGTCCGTGGCATTGCCGACTTTGTGGGGTTGAGGAAATAACTCTAGTTTATTTTAATGTACCGTGTAATCTGGCTCATTTCCCATATTGTTCTGTGATCTTAACTATGCAATTCAAAGGAAAAGTTGGGCCAGCGTTTCAAATGTCATCTTGATACAACCTTTCCCATTTCCAAACCCACTTCAGTAATTTGCTTCCCTTTCCCCCCCTTTCTTATTGCTCTTAGAAAGTTAAGCCAATGATAATAAAATAAACAGAAACGAACGACAATGAAATAAGTTAGCACAGTACACAAAGAGCAGGGGTTGGAAGGCAGATTCCTGCCCTTGCGACACGCTTTCCAGTACATGAGGGGCATCTTACTGGGATTACTTCTTGTTGGTAAATGCTTCACTTCCAACTCCTTCTGCTTTTATTCTGTTTCTCCCTAGAGTGTCCAGGTGTGTTGTACCCCTTCAGTATTTGGGTGGGGTTCTCTCTGTCTCCTTCCCTCTCCCAGCCCCCACAGCAACTTCTACTGCAAAGTCTCTGGTATGAAGGTTACAGTTGACACAGTTCGGGCTCTAACGGAAGGCCATTTTCAACAAAGGAATTCTGGCTCGTGTTTGTGTACGGCAGAGCTCCACTTAGGAACATGCAAGGTTGACATAAGTTGGCCATCTGCATGGTCCTCCGTTCGGGCACAGTAAGCCTCAGCAGAAGAACACCCCAAAACCAAAAACGACTCCTGGGAATGGAGTCTATCCCAATAGGCTGTGACCTTGGCCAAGAAGGATAAGATGATTTCTAAAGCCCCCTACTGGGCATTTCTATCTATTTTAGACATAAAGAGATACCCTTAATGCGGAGAAAGGGGAACCCTCCTACACCGTTGGTGGGAATGCAAGCTGGGGCAGCCACTCTGGAGAACAGTGTGGAGGTTCCTCAAAAAGTTAAAAATAGAACTACCCTACAATCCAGCAATTGCACTACTAGGGATTTACCCAAAGGATACAAAAATACAGATTCAAAGGAGTACATGCACCCCGATGTTTATAGCAGCATTATCAACAAGAGCCAAACAAGGGAGAGAGCCCAGGTGTCCATCCACTGCTGAATGGATAAAGAAGATGTGGTGGTATACATATACAATGGACTATTACTCAACCATCAAAAAAAAAAGAAATCTTGCCATTTGCAATAATGTGGATGGAGCTAGAGGGTATTTTGCTAAGTGAAATAAGTCAGTCAGAGAAAGACAAATGCCATATGATCTCACTCATATGTGGAATTTAAGAAAGAAAACAGATGAACATAGGGGAAGGGGGAAAAGAAAAAAAAGGAGAGAGGGAAACAAACCATAAGAGACTCTTAAACATAGAGAACAGCCTGAGGGTGGCAGGAGGGAGGTGGGCAGGGGAGGGGCTAGATGGGTGATGGGGATGAAGGAGGGCACTTGTGATGAGCACAGGGTGTTGTATGTAAGTGATGAATCACTGATTTCTACTCCGGAAACCAACATTGCCCTGGATGGTAACTAACTAAAATTTAAATAAAAAAAAAGAGAGAGATACCCTCAGATGGATAAATGTCCGTCCTCAGACATAAGAAATGGGGTTCTGTGGTATGAAGATAATGACTATCCCTAAGCCCCCAAACTCTTTGCATGAATCCTTGCCACAATGAAGTCAAAGCCTTTTCAACATCAACGATTTGTCTGCCATTATAATCAGGTGATTTGACAGAAATTCTCATCTCTCTTGTAGTGGTCTAGAAAATAGCGTGTTTCCAAGCTCTAAACTAAAGAAACACTTTTCTCTTAAAGAAAAGAGACTGTATCACATGTTCTGTTTCTTCGTCAACATAAACTACAGCCCCAAATCATTTCCCATATTCGATTACAAGAGTCAGGATTTGGTCCAGCTCTAATTGACTCCAGGAATATTTCATTTTTTCATTTAAAAGATAATTTAATTCACCGCCATATGTTTGCTGGAGTCATTCGCTGGTCTTGGCCTCAAGGATGCCTCTGTCCTCATTGCCAGGTGTGGTTCCAAGGAACTCTGAGACCCACTCTTTGCTCTGGTCTCCACAGTTTTCACTGCCTAATCTTCTCTGAACGGCATTTATTCTTCCGTGGTTTTTTTTTTTTTTTCCCTCTAGTGTCTTTTGCTTTTTTTTATTTTTTATTTTTAAAGATTTTATTTATTTATTTGACAGAGAGAGACAGCGAGAGAAGGAACCAAGCAGGGGGAGTGGGAGAGGGAGAAGCAGGCTTCCTGCCGAGCAGGGAGCCCAATGCGGGGCTCGATCCCAGGACGCTGGGATCATGACCTGAGCTGAAGGCAGACGCTTAATGACTGAGCCACCCAGGCGCCCCTCTTGCTATTTTTTAATCATGAAAGTATCCACGCTTGAATTGAAATAGTGAAGTCAGCTTCAAATGCTTAACTCAAAATATCAGAGAGGAGCTACCAATTTCATGGTTCACAAAATAATGGTATCGATCTGTACTGTTTAAGAGATACCAGAATCTTTTGACCCAAATGCAAACTCCAGTGGCCTTGAAATAATTTTTCTCATATCTGATAACGGAGGAGTCATATTAAGGTTTTGCTTGGAATTTTCCAGGTCAATGACTATCATCACTGACCTTCATCCTTAAAGGGGTAGAATTGGGGGGTTTTAAGAGAATACTCATTTGGACCTCAGAAGATTCAGAATTACATTTTTCTGGAAAAATCAAGTGCCTTCATCCAACTTATAAGTTCATGTAACTCACTTTTGTGCAGAAATAGGTTGGCCCTAGATTAATTTAGGTGTGGGATTCATTTTCCCCTCTGTATCAGTCAACTAAGTTTGTATAATAAACTATCCCAAAACTTAATGGCTTAAAACAACAATCATTTGTTACTTCTCTTGAGTCTGTAGGTTGGCTCTGTAGTTCTGCTGATCTGGGCTTGCTCATGTGTCTGTGGTCAGCTGGCTGGTCGGCCAAGGGCTGGCTGGTCTAGGATGGTCTCAGCTGATGATGGTCCCCTTGCACATCTGCTCACACTCCTGCAGCAGGCTAGCTTGGGCATGTTCTCCAGGTGGTGGCCCAAGTATGAGAAGGAGGGCTCAATTGTGCAAGAGAACAAGTGGAAACCTGCACACACTTTTCAAGCCTATGCTTTGTCAAGTTAGGTCTTGTCCCGTTAGCCAAAGAAAGTCACATGGCCAAGTCCAGGGGCAGCGTGGGAGAGTATGACCAACGGCCATGGATAGAGGAAGGCAGGAAAAGTTGGGGCTATCAATGCAATCAGCCTGTCATCCTTACCCAGATATAACGAGAGAATGACAGCCCCAAAGGCCAGATGTGCTGCTGATGTACAGGCATGGGGGAGGAAGGCAATGGAAGTAGAGTCTAAGAATGCCAAAATAAAGACCTGGACGTCCAAGTCCAAATCAGTGGGTCAAACAAGAGATGAAGGACAAAATTGGCGTGTGTTTCTATAACGAAGGGGTCAAAGAGACAGAAAAGCCTAGAATGGGGACATGGAGTGTAGCCAGCCATGAGACATTTTACCTTGCCCGGGGGCAGCACATTTGGAAGAACCTAGATGCAAAACCTTTGCATATTTAAAAGCATACAGGACATAACCTACGCAAAATGGCCATTAAAAGATTCCAACACCTACAGGCAACAGAAATTGTGAAATTTCTATGCAAAGGAATTTTTGTTTGCTTTGAAGAAATAGTTGCTATTATGCCATTTAGAATATATATTCGGTCAAAGCCACAATGTGAACCATTCTACAGGACATGTGACCAGGTTTCTTGAAGAAGTCAATGGCCCAGAACAAACAAATAAAAGTGGGAAGAGACCATTTCAGATTAAGAGTCAAGACAAATCTAAGATTATGAACAGCCAAGTACAATGAGTGGACCTTGTTTGGATCTTGAGATGTACCATTTTCTTGATATGCACAGTTTTCAAGATGTTTTTTAGCAGAAGGGGAGATTTTATTATGGCCAGGGTATTAGATAGCATTAGACATTATCATTAGCTTTATTGTGTGTGGCCATGCAATGCAGTTAAGTAGGAAACTGCTCCCTTCCTTTTTTGAGATTCGTGCTATAGTATTTAGGGCTAAAATAACCTGATGTCTGACATTTGCTTTAAAAACTTGAGGAAGGATAGAGGCAATTAGTGTGGAAATTAATGGTGGACACTGATGGCGGCTGCAGAGTCCTGGGATGATTGCATGAGTTTGTGATATTCTCTACTTCTGTGTACTTTTTGGAAGTTTATATACTACAATATAAAATTCGGCATAATTTTTTTAGTGTAATTTTGAAATATTACATAGAAAAGAGCCTAAAAGGACACAATACTTTCTTTTTTCAACTTTTTTTTTTTTTTAAAGATTTCACTCATTTATTTGACAGAGAGAGAGACACAAGCAGGGGAGTGGGAGAGGGTGAAGCAGGCTTCCCGCTGAGCAAGGGAGCCCCATGTGGGGCTCGATCCCAGGACCCTGGGATCACGACCTGAGGCGAAGGCAGACGCTTAATGACTGAGCCATCCAGGCGTCCCTCTTTTTTCAACTTTCAAATGTTCTTATTAACATCATTTGCTGTTTTGTTTCTAATTATGAAAGTAACATATACTCAATATTTTAAAAATGAAACAATACAACAAAAAGCAAAGAGAAGATGAAAGTTACATGAAATCATATATAGATGATTTGAGGAGAAACAAAAGAGATCACCTGAAGAAATAACCATAAATTCTCCTCTGGTCTTTTGCAATTATTATTGTATTTACTTGTTTAAAGAAGTAGCTTTGGGGTCAGCTATGTGTCTAATAAATTTTCTTTTACTCATGGGTGGGTTCTATTCAACGACAAGCCGTTGGCATTTGATAAGAACCTCAAATGTTGGATCATTTCAGTGATGTGGCTTCCCCACTGTAGCAACTGGGACCATTTCCAACAAGAGGCCCAGAACATTACAGATGATCAATAAAAATGCTTTCTTTCTTCTACTTCTTCTCTTCACTTTCTTTAACTTTTCTTATTCAATTTCAGCTTTTTTTTTTTAAAAGAGATTTATTTATTTGAGAGAGAGGGAGAGGGAGTGCACGAGCGGGGGTAGGGGCAGAGGGAGCAAATCCTCAAGCAGACTCCCCGCTGAGCACGGAGCCCACTACAGAACTCCATCCCATGACCCTGAGATCATGACCTGAGCCCAAACCAATAGTCAGTTGCTCAACCGACTGAGACACCCGGGCACCCCATCAGTTTCAGCTTCTGATTAAAACAATGCCATAATTTAGTAATTTCTTTGCAAGTGGTAATGGGTGGAAGCACTCCTTTTATTTTGTATTAAGTAACTACCTACTTCTTTAAAATGGGGAAGAATGGAGTAGTTACCAATTTGGTCAGCGGAAGTTATATATTAGCTTGATTCTGCCTATACAGAAGGCTATTGACACAACTCCAAAGCTGGGTAGAGCAAAGTCGTCAGACTGATGATACCTGTTAGTGTTAAAATTTAGAACAGACATATGTGGCTGTAATTTGGTGAGATAATCTCCCCGCAACCAATGTGGGTGCTGCTGGTGGGTGTTGGTCAGTCTGAACATGAGGGAAGGTACCACTTACTACCCATAGTGTCTTACAAACCCTGACGGCTGAAGGGTGACCGGACACTAAAATCCAGGGGAGATAGCACCTTGAGGGATCCCCTTAGCAGGAATCTGTCTTCTTAATCCACATTTAATCAGGTTCAAAAGTCAGCCCTCTATTGACGTGATGGGCTTTCTGTTGTCGTTGTTTTTTTTTAAAGATTTTATTTATTTATTTGACAGCAAGAGACAGAGCACAAGCAGGAGGAGTGGGAGAGGGAGAAGCAGGCTTCCCGCGGAGCAGGGAGCCCGATGTGGGGCTCGATGCCAGGACCCCGGGATCATGACCTGAGCCGGAGGCAGGCGCTCAACCGACTGAGCCACCCAGGCACCCCAGGGCTTTGTGTTATCATGTGATGGAAGTACCCAGCATCGTCTATGAAGTTTTCTTGCCAAAACATGTAACCTGAATTTAATCAAGCCTCTATATCTGCATTACCTGCTTTTGCTGCAGAACAGATCAGCCCAAAACTTAGTGGTTTAGAATAACCATTTATTATTTCCTATTGTTCTTTGGATCAGAGAGATGATTCTGGGCTGAGCCAGCCCGATAGCTGAGGATGGCTTCACGCTCGACGTTGGCAAGGGGTATGGAGATGTTAGCACACGCCGCCCTCAGCCAGCAGGCTGGCCCACTCAGTCCCAGGGCCTCCAAGGGCAGCAAGGACTGGCAAGTCCTGCCGCACAAGCACATTTCAAGTCTCTGCTCCTGTCACATTTGCTTGGACAAAGCAAGTCACATGGCTGGGCCTGGAGTCAAGGGGAGGAGAAAGAGACTCTAAGACGTAATAGAAAAAATACTGTCAGTTCTACAATCTAACCACATCTAACTTCTATTTATATAAACAGAGTCTGGAGAGGAACAAGTTAAATTAGATCATAAGGAAATAATTAGTCAAATCTAAAATGTGAAGCATTCTATAGACAACCTGCCAGTGTTTTCAAAAAATTAGTGCTATATGGGGGTGGGGCAGGGAACAAAGATGCGATGGGTGGCAGGGCAGGATAGACTATTCTAGATGTTGTTTTTTTTTTTTTTTCTTTTCAGATTTTATTTATTTGAGAGAGAGAGAGAGAAAAAGCACGAGCAGGAAGGAAGGGCAGAAGCAGAGGGAGAAGCAGGCTTCCTGCCAAGCAGGGAACCCGATGTGGGGCCCCATCCCAGGACCCTGGGATCACGACCTGAGCCGAAGGCAGACGCTTAACGACTGAGCCACCCAGGCGCCCCAAGACTATTCTAGATTTTAAAAGACTAAAAGGACATAAAAACCAAATTCAAGTATGAATCTTATTGGATCATTATCTAGGAAAATAAAAAACAGTCGTAAAAAATTCTCTGGATAATTGGGGAAAATCAATATGGATTAAATACATAGAATATTTTAAATTTTCTCAAGTGTGATAATGGTATTAACGTTACATAAAAACCCAACATTCTTATTCTCAAGAGATGCAAAGTGATATATTTAGGGGGCACCTGGGTGGTGCAGCTGGTTGAATGTCCGACTCATGGTTTCAGCTCGGGTTGTGACCTCAGGGTCGTGAGACAGAGCCCCTTGTCTGGCTCTAAGCTCAGTACAGAGTCTGTTTAGTATTCTCTCTCCTTCTGCCCCCCTCCCTCCCCACCGCCCCGCTCAAATAAATAAATCTTTTTAAAAAGTGACGTAAGGGTGCTTGGGTGGTTAAGTGTCTGCCTTTGGCTTAGGTCATGATCCCAGGGTCCTGGGATCGAATCCTGCATCGGGCTCCCTGCTTGGCAGAGAGACTGCTTCTCCCTCTCCTTCTACTGCTCCCCATTCTTGTGCTCTCTCTCTCTGTTAAATAAATAAGTAAAATCTTAAAAAAAAAAAAAGTAATGTATTTAGGAGTGAGATGTCATAATGTCTGTTAACAGATTTCAAGTGGATCATCAAATCAATACATCTATATATCTATATATGATAGGAAGAAGTGGGCTGAATTATGACCCCCCACCAAAATTCATATGTTGACATCCTCACTCCTAGTACCTCAGAATATGACTGTATTTAAAAATAGAGCCTTTAGGGGCACCTGGGTGGCTCAGTCAGTTAAGTGCCTGCCTTCAGCTCAGGTCATGATCCCAGGGTCCTGGGATCAAGCCCCATATTGGGCTCCCCACTCAGCGGAAAGTCTGCTTCTCCCTCTGCCTCTCCCCCTGGCTTGTGCTCTCTCTCTCGATCACTCTCTAATAAATAAATAAAATCTTAAAAAAAAAATAGAGCCTTTAGGGGTGCCTGGGTGGTTCAGTCGGTTGAGCTTCCAACTCTTGGTTTCAGCTCAGGTCTTGATCTCAGGGTCATGAGATCAAAGGCCCATGAAGGGCTCACGCTCAGCCCCTCCTTCTCCCTCCCTTTCTGCTCCTCCCTGCCCTACACTCTCTCACGCTCTCTTTCTAAAACAAATAAAATAAAATCTTTAAAATAAATAAATAAAATAAAAATACGGTCTTTGAAGAGGTGCTTAAGTCAAAATGAGGCCCTTAGAGCAGGCTCTAATCCAATCTGACTAGTGTCGTTATAAGAAGAGATTAGGATACAGACATATCCAGAGAGAAGGTCAAGTGAAGACACAGGGAATATGGCCATCCATACAAGCCAAGGAGAATGGCCTCAGAAGAAACCAACTCTGTCCACACCTTGATCTTGAACTTCTAGCCTCTGGAATTGTGAAAAAATAAGTCCCTGTTGTCTGAGTCACCCAGTTATGCCAACCCTTGCACACCGATAGTCACAACAAAATGCCGTCAATTGTTCAATCTGAGTGTGGGATACACAGATCTTTGTTGTGCTACTTTTTTCAACTTTTCTGCATGTTTGAAAATTTATGTATTAAAAAGCTGGAAGGACAAAACCTTCTAGGACATTGTCTTTAGTCAACTGGCTCTTAAGAAAACATTTTCAATCAATTATGATTGAATTCTGAAATATAGAGGTTTGGCTGCAACTTTGCTTATAGAAGAGCTGAGGGGTTGGAAGTCTGACAAATTAAATGGGAAAGCCATTTCTCCCCAGTAGCAGTTCCATTGTTTCAGATTTCAGGCCATTATATCCAGAGAGACACCTAGTGACATGATAGATTTGGGAAATTATTTTATGCATCAGAAGAAAAGCAGTGGTAGCTTTGAGT
Organism: Neomonachus schauinslandi; assembly: GCF_002201575.2. Classification (NCBI taxonomy): domain Eukaryota; kingdom Metazoa; phylum Chordata; class Mammalia; order Carnivora; family Phocidae; genus Neomonachus; species Neomonachus schauinslandi. The sequence continues at coordinate 177,581,809 of NC_058405.1, read as the reverse complement.
TCCAGCTCCAAGTTCTTCCAGAATAGGAGCAATGGTAGCCAGCAAACCCTGGGACACGGTGACATGGATAAATGTCAAGGCTGGAATTATCCAACGGGTGCATTAACTCTGTCAGTCGGCCAGCAGCTCAAATATTTCCTGATAAAGTTTTATTGCTTCTTGAGTAAACACTTTGGAGGTCTTGGTCATCAGATTTGATCGAAGCAAAAAAGCAGTTCATTTTGTATATGAAGCCTGTACTTTTTCTTTTTTTTTTTCTTCCCTGCACCTTCCAACAATTGCCCAGACGCCCATTGTCCTGGCTATTTCATTTCTCCTTGGGATCAGTGAAATGTAGAAGGTGTTATTATTATATATTATTATATATATTATTAGTATACTATTATATATTTAGGTGTTACTATTCTCGATGGGTGTTGGCTTGCTTAACAGAAGGGTTCTCGACTCTGGCTGCACATTAGAATCACCTGGAGGATTTAAACAAAACAAAATACCAAACAAAGACAATGATGCTAAGACAGACCCCTAAATATTCTGGTTTAATAGTTCTGAGGCAGGACCTTGGTATCAGGATTTGTTGTAAAACTTCCCAGGTGATAACAATGGACAGCCATTCTCTAACCTATAGAGAATTCCTAAACACAAATCCAGGCACTTCTTGGGGAGCTCTGAGGAACCTTTGCAGGGTTCTTTAAATCTTCTCCAAAATGATCTTTTTCTTTGATTTTAAAATTCATTTTGAAAAAAAAAGTTATGCCTAAGTATGCTATTAAAGTAGAAATTCACTCAAAACAATTTTAGAGTATTTGCCAGCCTGGGATGCTGTTGTGCATAAAAGGGTAAAAAAGGTCTAATGACTGTAGTTGCCAGGCTGTAACATCTAAAATATTTTTCCCCATTGACAATGTAGACTTCTAGAGAGCCCAGACTTTGATTTGTAAATAATATTTTCTACTAAAGGGAAGCAGGACTTCTTAGAGAAATGAGCCATTTCAGGTCTGGAGCATGGAAAGTACATGGCAAGGCGAACATCTGTTTGCCCTAAGGCAAGAAAGCGCTCAAAGTCTAATGGGGATGTTTCAAAAGGGCTCCAAAGCCAGAATGAAGGAGCTAAATTTAGGACAACTGGAGCATCAGAAGGAATAATGACTATACAGTGATGGTAAAAGTAAATAAATAAAAATCCCTGGTCCATATGACATTCAAACTTAAAAAGAAGGAAAAGAACGGGGTAAAAAAGAAGAAATTCATTTAACACTATTGGAGGTGATTATTAATCATAAGGCTTTATTCTGGGAGGAGAGGAAGAGACTGTAACTCTTACCTTAAAGAAGGAACAGAGGCTCATCTCCAGGTGATGAAAGAAAGCTCTTCTTTATAGAGAGATGCTACCTAATAAAGAAGAAATGGAGAAATTGTCAGCTATGCCCTTAGCAGGACCTACCATGGGATCACTTTTTGATTTTCCTCCCTTGTGTTGCACTACCACCATCAAAGAATACCTTTTATAATCCCCTTTTAGATATGCAGAGACCACTGATAACTTTAGAATGGAATCTGCAAAGTGAAACTGCCACTAGAAAAACCATCTCAATATTCTCTATAGAGATGGAGCTCTGTGATGCTTTGCAGAACATCTATACCTCCAGCTTTGGAGAAGAAATGTATGTGCTTCATGGCTTTCTACCTAGGCAAACACTGATGGCAAAGAAAACTGCCAACTTTCCCGTGTTAAGCCTGGTGGCCCATTTTCATGGAAGACATCCACTTCAGATCCTCAAATCACCACTTCTTGAGGAGTTAGTTTGAAACAAGAAGGGCAGCAGAAAATAATGTACTTTTCTTATATACAGAAATTTGCTGGCTTTCTAGAAGACAGGTCTTCAGCACCTGAATGATCTTCAGGAAAACAAATATGTTACAAGTAAAGGAATATTTACTTAGGACAACTGGACATGGATGACTTTATTCATGGCTTATTGGTGGATACTTCTAATCAAATCAACGAGGTCATTCTTTCCATTCAAAGCCTTACATTCTATTAGGAAAGCTGCTAACCCTCTCTTCCATGCAAACTGCTCCTCTGGAAAAGAAGACAGGAAGAGGCAATCACATTGAATCTTCAATGCTAGAAAAAAGTATTTCTTTAGGCTGAAATAGTGATTTTTTTTTCCAATTTTTCTGCAGGCAAAAATCTGTAGGCACCTGGAATCCTACAGAATCCTTTTGATGGTTATTTCTGCTCCAGTGATCTTGAAATTAAATGTGTGTTCATGACCCTTAACTTGCTGACATCAAGCATGCAGGCAATGCCAAAAATGACCTCACAAAGGAACAGATGCTACATGGATTAACCCAAAGAGTCCTGGAAAAATCTGCCTCAAGCCTGCCCTTGTCTCAAAAAGCGTGCCGTGGGAGCTCTGATTCTATTACTGCGTTAGTGAACTATGTTTGTGAACAAGAGTTTTTCATCACTTGTCGGCCAAATCAAAAGCTAGAAACCACTGAATGTCAAAGATGGCATTTGTGTTTTATCACATAGCACTCCACAATTTCATCCTCTCATTCAAGCTCAACAGCAGCAACTTTGCTGTTAAATTCACTTTGAACAGATGAAAGAGTATCTTTTATTTGTCTGTATGGAACACTTCACATTTGCATATCTTTGTAATAATTTTGCCTCTTTTTCAAAAAATGGCCATTAATTTCTGCCTGAAAAATGGCAGTGAAGTACAAGCATAAAGATTGTTTTTATATTCTGTACGAGCGTAAAAAATAAATTTCCTTTGTTGCAAATGGTGTGAAACATGCTTTTTCCTCGGATGCATCCTACTCCTTCCCTTAGTTTCTCCAAGTGATGCTATAACCTGAGGCAGTAAGGAACTCTGATAAAGGAATGGAGCTCTGACTGGAATTCCAGGCATTGGGCAGTAGCCAGGACAGAATTCATCAAGGGCCCAGCTCTTTCCAGTGGCCTAAAATCTCACCATTAAGGGGGTCTCCTCCATCATCTCTTGCACAGTGTACTTCAAGAAATTAACAAAGAAAGAATATGGAAAGCCAACAGCTGATCGTTAAAAAAAAGAAAAAAAATCCAAATGTAACCCCTTGCAAAAGTGACTTAGAAATACTATGTTTGGGGCACGTGGGTGGCTCAGTCAGTTAAGCATTTGCCTTTGGCCCAGGTCAGATCCTGGGGTCCTGGGATCGAGCCCCACATTGGGCTCCCTGCTCAGCCAGGAGTCTGCTTCTCCCTCTCCCTCTGTCCTTCCTCCTGTTCATGTGTTCTCTCTCTCTCAAATAAATAAATCAAATCTTAAAAAAGAAGATTTAGGGGTGCCTAGGTGGCTGAGTCAGTTACGCGTCTGCCTTCAGCTCAGGTTATGATTCCAGGGTCTTGGGATCAAGCCCGTGTCAGGCTCCCTGCTCAGCGGGGAGCCTGCTTCTCCCTTTCCCTCCCCCTGCTCCTGCTCTCGCTCGCTTGCTCTCTCACTCAAATAAATAAATAAAATCTGTTTAAAAAAAAGAAGGCCAAGAGGCTGATAATGTTCTTTTGGAAGTAATAAGAGAAACTGGTAATGTGATTAGGTACAAGATAAATATATGAAAAACCCAGAATAATAATTGTATCTATAATAGCAATAACCAGTTAGGAGTAGAAATGGAAAAAAAAATTCCATTGATATTAGCCAAACCAAATCAACAAAACAAAAGCCCACAACACAAGAAGGGCACAGGACCTGTATTTGGAAAACTATAATTTTTCGGGCGCCTGGGTGGCTCAGTTGGTTAAGCGACTGCCTTCGGCTCAGGTCATGATCCTGGAGTCCCGGGATCGAGTCCCGCATCGGGCTCCCTGCTCGGCAGGGAGTCTGCTTCTCCCTCTGACCCTCCCCCCTCTCATGCTCTCTGTCTCTCATTCTCTCTCAAATAAATAAATAAAATCTTTAAAAAAAAAAAAACTATAATTTTTGTTTAGGGGTATAAAACAAAACATGAACTAATAGAGAAACATTTCCTGATTCTGTGTGGGCAGTCTTAATATTACAAAGGCCAATCATTTCCCGATGGTTACAATAATTTAATGCAAATGCAATCATAATACCGATGTTTTAAAACCAGGCAACATGAACATAAAGTTTATATGGAGGGATAAGTATCTGAGAATAGGCAATAATTTTAAAGGAAGATGTGTGTATGCGTGCATGAGCAGGTGCACACGCATACATGAGCAGAGCATGGGTACCATCTTGCCTTGCTAAACATTAAAATTTATTACAAAGCTACTGTGATAAAATGGTATTCCTGCCCATTAGCTTAAAACATTTTATATTTTAATGTCTATGGGGCAATACCGAAAGAATGGAAGAACACTGTGTTCATAGTAAACAAGTCAACATATTTATTTTAATTTACTTACTCCAATAGAGAACACTAGCATGATATATCATAGTTGAGGTCTTACTAGAGCAACGAAATAAAATAGAGACAACAGGAACAAATCCAAAGATAGGTAGTAGCTTGATATATAACCAAGCTGACATTTCAATTCAGGGTAATGTATGACTATTTGAATAAATAGTCTTTGCACAATTTACTTTCCATCTGAAATACACCTCCCAAACAATAAAGTTCCATACTTAGTTTTTTAATTATGTGAGAAAAGATATAATAAATTAAGTTGAAAAGCAAATGGTAGATTGGTACAAAATAATTGGCATAGTGTGTGACAGGGCAAGTCACAAATTCTAATGTACAAATTCTTCCTATTAATTCATAAGAAAACAAACAACCCAGCAAAAGGATGGGCAAAGATATGAACAGGGTATTCGCAGACAAAATGCAATCATCAACAAACACCTGAAAATATACATAACTCTATTAATAGTATGGAAATGCAAGTTAAGCAGGACAATGTTTCAAGTTCAGATTGTCAATTATTAAGAGCAACAGAATTTGATGTTACTGAGGGTGGAGCTGCAACTAGCAATTTCACACATAGCTGTCAATTGCTACAATCTTTTGTGAAATTAATCTGGAAATATCTCCTGAAAATTGAAATATCCATATGCTTTAAGGATTCCACTTAGAAGAATGTAGCCCATAGAAATAAAAAAGCAATGTATAAGAATATATGTTGAAGAATCTTTATTATGGCATTATTTGTAATGTAAAAAAATCTACCTCTAAATGCCCTGAATGTACACTATTAGGAACAGTTGAATAAACTTGCTATACCCATACCATGTACTATTATGCAGCTAGTAGAAAGGGTGTTAGGTGTATATTATTGCTTTGGAGATACCCATGATATATATATTACTAAGTGAAAAAAGACATTGTCCAATAATGTATGTGGTGTAATGATATTTTTATTTTTACTTTTTTTATTTTTTATTTTTTTATTTTTTTTAAAGATTTTATTTATTTATTTGAGAGAGAGAGAATGAGATTCAGAGAGCACGAGAGGGAAGAGGGTCAGAGGGAGAAGCAGACCCCCCGCTGAGCAGGGAGCCCGATGCGGGACTCGATCCCGGGACTCCAGGATCACGACCTGAGCCGAAGGCAGTCGCTTAACCAACTGAGCCACCCAGGCGCCCTGTAATGATATTTTTAAATAACAAAATATCCCAAGCTCCCCCTGTGTATGTGTGTGTTTATGTATATATATCACATATCACTAAAGGATCATGGTTATATACATAAACATGAGCATAAAGACTCAGAAGGTTACACAGCAAACTGTTATATTTATCTTGGGGGGCAGGAGCAGAGGGCAGATTGTTACATTTCTTAAATGTTTCTGTATTATATGACTTGTTAAATCATGTCACTTTTGTTATTTAAAAAATCTAATAGGGGCACCGGGGTGACTCAGTTGGTTAAGTATTCGACTCTTGACTTCAGCTCAGGTCATGATCTCAGGGTTGTGAGATCGAGCCCCGTGCCCAGTTCTGTGCTGGGTGTGGAGTCTGCTTACAATTTTCTCTCTCCTTCTCCCTCTGTCCCTCCCCCGCTAAAAAAATCTAATAAAGTTCAAGCAAAACACCAATAAGGAAAATATTCCAAATATTACACTGAATCACTTTACCCAGACAGTTCTCAGAGAAATGCCTCCAAAAACCAAAATACATGAGCATTAGTGACTGAGTCCCTGAGAATATGATCACAGAGACTCTAGGAACTCCCAAACTGTCTTCAAACAAACTAGAAAGACTCAGAGGAGTGACTCTTTAGCCTTTTTTTTTTTTTAGTAAATTCCTTTGCGTCTTAAGTATAAATATCTAAATTTCCTATGAATTAAAAAGATTTATCGTGAGTGACTCTTTGAAACAACTAAGCAGATTTAAACAAGTAAAATACAGATACTAGAAAGATGCTCCTACATTCTAACAAAAACTTACTTTAAAATATTCAAAGAATAAGCATTAAAATTATTTGGAAAGAACTTAAATTTCCACTTCCAGATGATAAAGTTAATGTACGATGAAAAACTGTGTTATAATGAATTACATTTAGGAAGACCTCATGAAAATTTGGAAAACGCTAGAGATATTATATTATCTTTAAAAAGTACAAAATTCTATATGCTTACAATCACAATCAAGGAAAATGACAGCAACAATAATACAACTTTCGTGTAGAAAATAGATCAAAAGGAAATAGACTAACACATCAAGAAGTGATAGTTTTTGGGAGTTGTGTAATATGGGATTTTCTGTCTCTTTTTCTATCCTCTTTTTTTTTTTTGGATGTTTCATCCTGAAGGCTTTTTTTTTTTTTAAGATTTTATTTATTTATTTGACAGAGAGAGAGATAGTGAGAGCAGGAACACAAGCAGGGGGAGTGGGAGAGGGAGAAGCCCGCTTCCCGCCGAGCAGGGAGCCCGACGCGGGACTCGATCCCAGGGCCCTGGGATCATGACCTGAGCCGAAGGCAGACGCTTAACCACTGAGCCACCCAGGCACCCCTCTTTTTCTATTTTCTATATTTTCCAAATATTCTGAAATAATTATTATATAGCACTTTATTTTTATAAGTGTATGAGAGCTTTATTTTCAAGTATTTATGTATGTGTATTTATATATTTATTCTACATCTAGCTTGTTTTATACCTAAATAATACTAATTATTAGTAATAAGTGATTACTAGTTGCTAGGACTACTAGTACAAAGTACTAACACTACTATGTACTAGTAATTAGATAGGGGTAAAGTGTTATATATTGTAATACAATGAACAGTACATGAAATGTAGATAGTAGATATTTGAATTAGCATAGTAAGTTCTATATGATATGTATAAATAATGACTTTATTTATAATAATTATTATTACATGTAGTACTTTACTCCTTAAGACTAGTAATAGTTATTTAGTAAATAATAATTATTGAGGGATAAAGAGCTAAATATTATAAGGCAATAAAAAATATTTGGACAGTTAATTTTTTTTTTAATTTGGACAGTTAATTTAACCTTGTAATTGTATAAGAGATTTACTTCCTAGAGCTCAAGGCTGAGACCTCATAGGTAATTTGCTTCAACTCTTAAATATCACGCTTCATTAGCAGTGTGGAATTTCAGCTTCCATTCACTAAGCCCTGCAGGTTCTGTGCCCAACATTCCTGTGCCTTAGCTTAAAGCAGTTTCTGTCAACAGTGTTCAAAACTTTGGAAAAAGTCATATTAATAGCGATTAAAGAAGGGCCATTATGTTAATCCAGCGTAGCACACCCCACCAGGACAGGTCATTGCAAAGAGGCTATATGGTACCGAATAACGGCCACAATAGAGAAGAGAGTTGGGGGAAAATGGGCATTTGTCTCTTGCAATCTTACTGGACCCTCACTTAGCATCCCGGAGCCTTTGTCCTCCAAACTGTCAACAGATTTCATGTCTCTAAGTGATCATGTTAGTTAGAGGAATAATGATATATCAATATAGAATATTCCTATTTCTGGGGCACCTGGCTAGCTCAGTCAGAGGAGCATGTAATTCTTGATCTTGGGGTCGTGAGTTCGAGCCCCATGTAGGGTGTAGAGATTACTTAAAATTTTTTAAAAAAAAGAATATGCCTATTTCTGACTCTTCCCTTCTGTACCTACTTGAATGTTGGTGCTGCCCTCATCATGTCCATTTGCCAACCAGCAAACTTGGTAGCATTAAACAAATGGGGGAGGTAATGATGCCAAGGATCAAAGTCCCATACCACTAACTCCCCCTAAATGTTCCTTTTTGGGGAGGATCACCAGAATAAGAGACACTGATACTGGTATGATGTTTTGACTCTCACTAGCTTCAAGGAAAGAGTTTCCACCCTGAGTCAACAGGAAACCCAGGAAAGTTATGAACTCCAAAGGAAACTGTTTTTCAGCATCCACTATGCACCAGGCTCTTCTCTTGGAGTTGTAAGGCATGGAAACCCATTTAACCAAGAGTGGGTACAATGCGGAGGGAGGTGGCAAAAATTTAGGGTATCAGGGAAATCTCCCAGAGCCAAAGGGTCATCGGTGTGCGTGAGTCTAGAAACAGAATCAGTCCTAATCAAGGCCTTGCCCCCATCTGGCACCTGTTTCTCACTCATGTTGGCTCTGGCTCTCACTCTCTCCCTCATCTCCCTCCTTCTGCATCCTTATCTCCTGCTTGGCCCAATTTAGCTGTCTCAGCCTTGTTCTAAATGACCTTTCAGCCTCCCATGGATTAAAATTTCCCCTGGGTCTTAATTCAGATTCTGGACAGAGGGAATGTGAACACTGAATCCATGACTGAATACAGTCATGAATGAATCGATCAATAAATCAGTAAATTCAGCATTCCTCGCCTTTGAGTTAGAACCTTTATAAACAATCTGCTGAACTCACTTATTTGCCCAAAACACCCACAGGTAGAAATTTGCAAAGATGACTCCAGGTAAGCATGTTAAGCCATGCATTTCATCAGGAAGGAAATTTTGTATTTAATATTTTGATGTTTCTGTTAAAGTCCCTTGTATTTATGCTCCCAAACTGTATCTATTAAAATAGCATCATGTTGAATAATTTCCATTAAAATGTAACAAAAAATCTTGTATCTTATAAGTCAGGCACTTATCAAGTACTTTATTTCATTTAATCTTAATAACACCTAAAGAATAGGTACGATTATTAGGCCCCTGAATGAAGAAATTTAGGCTCAGAGGGTTTAGAAATCATTTTCACGCTGTCAGAGCAGAGGTAGGATTCCCATAGGGTCTCTCTGACTGTAGCTCGTGTGCTTAGCCATTGCCCTATGAATTCTACTTTTTACTCCTCGGTGAAAAAAGACGTTTAAGCCCTGTATTACATAAATCTACTTAATACAGACATTTTGCTAAACTTTTAGCAGTTAAGCATTGTGACTAGTCAGCAGCTAATTTGAAAATATAGTAGAGTTGGAAAAATGAAAAGCTGGTATTTGTCATCTTTAAAGTTTCTTTTAAGCACTTGAGATGTTCTAAACACTGGCAATTGATTCAGAACTCTGCATTTTGCAGAGTTCTGATGTTCATATCAGCCCCCACACTGTTATCGGTCAGCATTAGTAGGACAGAGCTGAAGTTATTCCTTATTCACAGTGAAGGTATCCTGTGGAATTGTTCCTGACTTGCAAAGTTTAAAATAGCATTTCTAGATTCCAACTCTAATTGCCATATCATTTAAAAATCATTAGCTTCTACTTTAAAATGGACATAAATTCACATAATTTAAAAAGCCAAATCCAATATATCATGTTTTATGTGTACTTTCCTTCGGACTGTGATTATTATATATTTTGGTGCTCTCAAGTATATACTACTCTGCTGTTTATCACCAATAAACCACCATGTCACTGTGTATCCAATTCTGCGTTACTGTAAAGTAAGATGTCCTTGGCCTTATTACATGAGATCACAGCAGCTCATCTTCAGTGCATCCTCTTGGCTCCATATAGCACTTTTACCCATCATGGCCCAAAGACCGTCTTTCCAGTCGTCTAAATCTCCAACAAAGAAAGATGTGCCTTTGTTATCTACACAATGGCCTCAATTCTCCCTTGCCCTCTGGGTATAAACATTGTCTGAAACGGCTTTACATCATCTGGAATTTCATGTTTCATTTCTTCAGTAAGTTGAGCTCTAGATGCTGCATAGGGGCTGGTGGAAGGTTCTAGTAAGCCATACTTCAGTTCTCCTTTCGTTCTGCTTTTCTGCCCTGCTAGGATCTTGACTCTAAGGGTCATATTCAGGTCTAGCCTCTCATATCATCATGGTATCTTACACCACTGAAGTTTTCTTCTCTCTCATAAAGATGATTTCATTGGCCAATATTATCTGGGCATGAATCTGGCTCTAATACCTTTCCCAGGCTTACAGGTTCTTTTATTAACCTTGCTTAAATTTCAAGTATACCTTGAGTTTTGTAGAGCTATTTCAGAGAGAAATCAAAGGCAAATGTGGCTTAAATATCTGAATACAGGGCAGAGGTTTTGGCAAAATTGTCACTGGTTTGCCTGCCTGCTTGCCTTCCTCCCTCCCTTCCTTCCCTCATTTTTAACCTTTTGATCCCCTTCTCCTACTAAAAAAAAATTGGGGGGCGCCTGGGTGGCTCAGTCGTTAAGCATCTGCCTTCGGCTCAGGTCATCATCTCAGGGTCCTGGGATGGAGCCCCGCATCAGGCTCCCTGCTGGGCGGGGAGCCTGCTTCTCCCTCTCCCACTCCCCCTGCTTGTGCTCCCTCTCTTGCTGTGTCTCTCTCTGTCAAATAAATAAATAAAATCTTTAAAAAAAAAATTTGGCAGAATGCAGGCAGAACTCATCTGAATTCATCATTCAAATCTTTCCATTCCAATCAACTGCAATACAAATCTATTTTGCCAAGAATTTCCCTTTTTTTCTTTGAATAGCACAGGCAAAATACCAATAGTCAGCCCATAAAGCACAAAAAGAGAAATCTTCTTAAAGATTAATTGGCTCAGTAGAAAAAGATATATTGAGGAAAATAATATTAGCTGATAACATTTCCCCTAGGTTAGGTGTTTCTATCAACTTGCTAAGAAGAGAAAATCAGAGCTGGAGGACCGGTATTCTGAGCCCTTTGTGAGGGCTCTGTACTTCCTTGCTGCTGTACCTATCTCAAGGTTTCTAGAGATGGCAATTTCACTTCCAGCAATTAATTAAAACAATAATTAAAATAACGAGACAAGCTATATCCCTTGTTCCTGACTCCCTTGCAAATTGTACCATATGAAGCAGTGGCTCTTTGCATTTGCCTCACTGCATTCTGACTCCCCCACATACGTCAGTTATCCTATAAATTAGGAACCAGCCATAACCATTAAGCACTACATTGTTATTCCTTATTTTGATTAATTCTCTTCCTCCAGAGCACATGTCGAGATGATGTGCATCTGTTCTGAAGAGCTTCCATCTGGAGAGCTACAGTTCTCATTTCTTTCCATCTGCATATGTACGATTCATTGTCATGAAATGGGTTTTTAAAAATAGTATTAAATATTTGATTTAATTAACCTGCAGAAAATGTCAGTCTTTTAAAACTTCAAACTGAGGAAAGGAAACATGAGATTAGTATAAGTAAAGCAGTTCCATCCTTTAAAAAAAAAAAATCACATGCCTAATGCTGTCAGTATGGTTTGGATTTGTAGCAATAATTGATTAATACAGGGTGCATATGCTGCCCTTCCCAGAGTGGAATCCTACTACTATGGGTGTTCAATAATGTACATTGTAATTAATGATTTTTTTCCTCCGAAACTGAAATGCCAGTATGATTGTAGTGCATTTGCTGAGGACAGAGTTCAGCAGAGCCTCTCAAGAAGAGAACTAGAATAAAAGACAACAGCCTGCTTACCACAAAAGACTTGTGGGTCAATTAAACCTGCTCCCTCGGAATGTTCAGTCTTAGGCAGAGAGAAGAGTACCTTCTCCTCACAAAGAATTTCTGGTCACCTTTGTTGTACACATGGACTGTGGCCACAATCAATGGAACTAGGTATTTAGGGTCTGTATTTTATGCTCAGAAGTTGCTTCTGTTGGCATCCTTCATACTTTGTATCAGCCTATGCCCCCTCATAGGCAACATGCACGGTGTAGGAAGCAGACGGAACTAGGTTTTGAAACTGAATTGCCACTCGCTAGTTGTGTGGCCTTGTGTAAACTGCTGGGCTGGGCCTCAGTTTCTCCATCTGTAAAATGAGCATTCAAGGAGGCAGTACCTGTCAGGTATTAGACACAAGGAGTTCTCATTCATAATGAGAACTTAATTGTTTTATATTCAAATATATATATATATGAGGAAGTTTATCCTTACAGGGTCCTCAGGAGAAACATGTCATAAACTGGCTAGCTTTTCTACACGTCTATAAGTTTTTAAATGAGGGCAGAATGGAAAATCCTTACTTTTTTTTTTTTCTTGATTCATGATGGCATCTACCTGCTGAGCACATATTTTTGATTCTCTGTAGAAATCCCATTAAAATAATAGTACAGGAATAAAAACAGGAATAAAAGCAAGCTATTCAGAGGGTGACCTTGCAGATGACAGATGTAAGCAAATTTCTGGAAGACAGCAACAGATAGAAGTTTAATAGCCGAGGAGGTGGCAGTTTAGAATATTCTAGGAGGAAGCTGCAGTGGAGAAGGGAACCAATCTTCTCAACAGAGCTCCAGAGTGGTTCTGGGTTCAGGTATGACAGACAGGTATGAGAGAGGAGCTAAAAATATAGGGATGGGGCGCCTGGGTGGTTCAGTCAGTTAAGTGTCTGACTGGCTCAGGTCATGATCTCGGGGTCCTGGGATTGAGCCCCATGTGGGGCTCTCTGCTCAGTGGGGAGTCTGCTTCTCTCTCTCCCTCGTCCCCTCCCCCAGCTCATTCTCTCTCTCTCTTTTTTAAAGATTTTATTTATTTGAGAGAGAGAATGAGATAGAGAGAGAGCATGAGACGGGGGAGGGTCAGAGGGAGAAGCAGACTCCCTGCTGAGCAGCGAGCCCGATGCAGGACTCGATCCCGGGACTCCAGAATCATGACCTGAGCCGAAGGCAGTCACTTAACCAACTGAGCCACCCAGGCGCCCTCTCTCTCTCTCTTCACGTCTCTCTCTCTCTCCTTCAAATAAATAAATAAAATCTTTCAAAGAAAGACATAGTACTCATAGAAAGTACTTATATAAGGGGACCCTCAGAAAGCAAGAATGAAACTTCAGGTCATAGGCTAAGTACTGGGGATGCAATATACAGCATGGTGACTATAGTTTACAACATTGTATTGTGTAATCTTCAAGTTGCTAAGAGAGTAAATCTTAAAAGAAATCATCACAAGAAAAAAATTATAAGTATGTGGTGACAGACGTTACCTGAACTTATTGTGGTGATCATTTGCAACACATACATATATCAAATCATTATGTTGTACACTGTAAACTAATATAGCATTATATATCAGTTATATCTCAATCTAAAAAAAGAAAACAAGAATCAGCTCTTTGAAATAAGAAAATTTGGTAATAAAAAATTTAAAATCAAAGGAATAATTGGAAGATAAAGTCAGAGAATTTTCCCTCCCAAGAAATAACAGTAACAACAAATCCTCAAAGAAATAGATAATAGGGGGTGCCTGGGTGGCTCAGTCGTTAAGTGTCTGCCTTCGGCTCAGGTCATGGTCCCAGGGTCCTGGGATTGAGCCCTGCATCAGGCTCCGTGCTCCGCTGGGAGCCTGCTTCTCCCTCTCCCACTCCCCCTGCTTGTGTTCCCTCTCTTGCTGTCTCTCTCTGTCAAATAAATAAATAAAATCTTAAAAAAAAAAAGAGAGATAATAGGAGAAAAAAAAGAGACACAGAGGATCAATCCATTCCACTAATAAAAATTCTAATAAGGGGGACCTTCGTGAGCCAAGGAGACTAAATGAAAAAAGGCATATCCAGTGTTTTATTTCCATTATATTATTCTTTATGCCCCTTCATATGTCTTAAATATTTCCTAATTTTTAAAGACCCAGGCTCAGATATATCACTGTGAAATTTCAGGGCACCAAGAATAAAAGAATATTCTAAATCTTCCAGAGAACAACAACAGGTCACCCTCGGGAAATAAAACTCAACTGCATTAGCCTTCTCAGCAGCTAATTTCTGAGGAAAAATAGTTTTGAATCAAGGGTACCATACAAACTCTATCAACTTAGAATGGGAAATGGTCATTTTCTTTTTATGACATGCAAGAACTCACAGAGTTTAGGTTACACTATTTCTGAAGAATTTACCTGAAGGTGAACACCAAGACAGAGAATGATAAGGGATCTAAGAAACCATGTCACTAACCAGGCATCTAATGAAAGCACACTTCAAGGTGACACTTGAGCAGCTATTCTGAAAAAAAAAAATCAGTCCATGTTAGAATGTGAAACCAGAGCACTCCAAGGGGACACTCTCCAAGATATAGGAGAAGGAGAAGAAAAAATTCAATCAACAGCATCAATAAGATATGCAAATAACAGTGAATAAAGCCCATTATTTTTCATTCGCCAGCAACAATAAGAGAGAAAGCAATCAGAAAGTAGGAAAAAAATCAATTAAAAAATCACAATTCAGGGGCACCGGGGTGGCTCAGTCGGTTAAGCGTTTGCCTTGGGCTCAGGTCATGATCCCAGGCTCCTGGGATGGAGGCCACATCGGGCTCCCTGCTCAGCAGGGAGTCTGCTTCTCCCTCTCCCTCTGCCCCTCCACCCTGGCTTTTGTGCTCTCTCTCTCTCTCAAATAAATAAAATCTTAAAAAAAAAACCACAATTCAAATCTACAGCAACTAAACTGGAGTGTGGTTCTGAATAACCGACAGAATATAAGAAAGGAGAAGACATTTGACCTTGATGCCTAGAACATTTCCCTTGGGGAGGTTCAAGTTTCATAACAATGAAACCACAAGGAGGTATGTTCGAAGCACATGACATGGGTCTCTGATAAACCAGTCATGACTCATAGAAGAGGGAACACTGTTTTTTTCCATTTCAATACGTAGAACCAACCTTTAGACAAAGTTAATTATGATTACCACAGAATAGAAATTTATCAACATTGACATCATAAAGGTTAGAGAACAGTGAACAGAGGTCAGGAAATAAGGGAGGGAAGAGATGAGGAAGAAAGGATAAGGGTGTTAATATTCTCATCATAAAAGGAGCAATCACGAGAGCCTTTGAAAACCAATGGAATAAGACATAGTTTTTAGCATATTATTTACAGTTACAAAGAAACTAAAAATAGAAATACAAAAATACAAATTGGGACAATGGAGGAACTAAATCTTTACCCATGATAGCAGAAAATCAATATTTAATATTCAGAGTTGACAGATCAAGAAGTGGCGATGTAAGTATGTAATTTAGAGATGCATTAGGTAACCACTAACAGAACTTACAACATAAATGATTAACAGGGCTGCTTCAGGAGAGACAGGCTGGAAGTGAGGAGCACCGATGTGGGGATTGGTCTTTTCTCATAATAAGTTGTTCTGAGCTGTTTCAATTTTTTAGCTGTGTGCTTTATGGCTTGGATTAAAAACATACATTTTAAGAGTCTAAATTATGATATTTTACTCCCTTTTCAGAAAATAATTTAACAGGGACTCTAAAAACTCTAGGCCTCTACTAAGTACATACTCTCCACAGCTGTAATGAAATAAAACCGAGGTTCAAAATCATCATGTAGATATGTTTTGAGATACCGATATGCCTTTGTGAATGAAAAATAACACTGTGTTCTAAACAGTCTCAATGTTGAGTTTAATCTTATTTTTATTTAAAAAAAAACATTTTATTTATTTATTTGACAGAGAGAGAGAGAGAGCACAAGCAGGGAAATGGCGGAGGGAGAGGGAGAAGCAGGCTCCCCACTGAGCAGGGAGTCCCACATGGGGCTCAATCCCAGGACCCTGGGATCATGACCTGAGCCGAAGGCAGACGCTTAACCGACTAAGCCACCCCAGCACCCCCTTATTTTAATTTTTAAAATTTTTGATTGAAAACATCTGATGAAGACAATGACTCCTTCCTACCCAAATATTTAATTAAACTAGAAGATCTTTTTCCTTACACAACTTCTTGTGAATTTACAAGGTCCTCAAAGTTTGGCAAAATCAAAGAAAATGTTTCACTCTGATTCTTAAGAGAGGCTAATAAAAAGAACTGAGGGGGGAATCTGCACTTTTTATTTATTTATTTATTTATTTATTTATTTATTTATTTATTTATTTATTTATTAAATAGGGAAGGCTTCATGAATTTACGTGTCATCTGCTGCAGGGGCCATGCTAATCTTCTCTATATCGTTCCAGAAATCCTCACTTAAAAAAAAAAAGTTATATAAGAACTACCAACTTAGAAAAAGCATTCTGTTATATTTGATTATTATGCAAATACATGGTTTAGTTTTTTCAATGTGATATCCATATTTTAAAATTTTTTAAAAATCCCTGTATAATTAAGTGTTGTATTAGTTTCAGGTGTCACAATATCTTGTTTTTTTAAGGGAGAGAGAAGGAGTCCTAGGTCTTTTTTTTTTTTTTTTTTTTTTTATGAATTAAAATGTAGTTTGCAAGTTGCAGGTTTCTTCTTACTTCAAATAGGCCGATTAAAATGTAACCTAATGATACTTATCACAGGGTGGGTTTTCCAGAAGCAGATACTGAAACCAAGTCTGGGGTTCAAGATGTTCACTGGGGATCAATATTGGTGAAAGCTTGTGGGAAGAACTGGGCAGAGGGGGAAAAGGAGCTGCAGGCCTCATAAAGCCCCTGGACAGGTGGAGAGCTACAGAGCAAGCAACGGCTATTAAAGTTGTCCCTCAGTGGACTGAACTAGCCGGGCCTTCATACTCCATATCTAGATGCAGGCTGCCTATGGCGGGCATGATCTCAGACCCAGCTGCTGTTGGCTGCCCAGGTAGGCCCTGAAGGAGCCATCAGCTGAGATCTGTGCCATGATGGACCTCTCCACAGCTCAACAGTGAACCTTCCTTGAGGGGGATATGGGTGGCCCATCTCTGGGTCTGCCTTCCCACTGACTTGTGATAGTGTGATAGTTAATGCAAAAAAGCACCTATCTCATTACGGAGAAACATGTTTGGTGAGCGGATCGTGGGGTTAGCTGTTCTGGGCCCCCCAACAGCTGCAGGAGATGGCCTTGCCAGTTGTTCTAGCTGTCCTTGCTTCTGCTCCAAAATTACTTTCTCGCATGCACACCTCCATGTACTTCGGAAACATCCTGTTGTCAACCTCTGTTGACTTTGCCTCCTTTGGCTTTGGATCTTGACTCCACCTCTCCGCTTAGTCTCCTCTGATTCACAACCTCATTTTGGACTGTTGCAAAACTGCTTGCAGGCACCTCACCCAAACAGGAGGTAGACAGCCGCAGATCACCAGACAGGTTCCAGAGCACCCCTCCCCATCGCCCCATGGCCCCAGTTGTCAGGAACAGGGCATTAGACGTGCACTGCACTGGGGCTGGGCAAGTCTGAGGCCTGAGCAAAGACAAAGCAAGTCTGCCTTCAGTTAGAAGTGGCTCCAGAGGTCACTGAGCCAACCACCCATTCATCAGTTGTTTCTGCCTGCAACCCTGATTTTCCTTACAGGAACAACCACCCCCTTTCTCAGGTCCCATGGGTCAGTGAGGCTGACCAACCCTGAAGGCCTGAGGTGGTCCTCTGGCTCAGGTCTGGCCAGTCAGATGGTCTGGATGTAGCGATTGGGTCAGAAATAGACACTTGACCCAGCCAGGGCAATAAAACTCTCTTCCAAGACTCATTATTGAAAGGGGTGCTTTCTCTCCATGGGAAATGCTCTGCGGAAGGCTATGTGAAACCTCAATTCAGCCACGCCTGAAAGGGACACTGGCCACAGGAGCCCATAAGTTCCTTTCGATGCCTAAACTAGTTTGAAATTGGAATTTCTATTTGCACCCAAAAGAGTCTGAGCTAATATAAAACCTATGACAATCTCCTTACTAACTGCTGGTGCAGTTGACTTGATGGTGAACTCACCACTCTTGCTTGCACCAAACCAAAAGCCTCTTTGTAAGTTCACCCTTTATTTTGTACCATGGAACTGCGGCAGGCAGAGGCATTCATCCAAATATTGTGTCTACATCAGTGGTTCTCAAACTTGGCAGCACATCAGAATCAGCTGGGAAACCTGAAAATTGGAGATTCCTAGGCCTCACCCTGGGTCCACTGAATTAGAATTTCTGGGTGTATTGTGTATTGTATTTTTAAAAAGCTACAGAGATGATTTTAACCTCAGATTTAAGAGCTACTGATCCCATAATGCCAAGTAATTGTTCTATTAAATGTAATAAATTGGCCAGCTGAAATACGGCCATGTGCACATCTCCTACACGGTTGTGTCATATTTTTGACAGATCTGGTCCTTCGGTTCAACAAGCAAACATGCATCCTTTCTAAAGAAACTACAGCAGCTCCACCAAAGAAAATTGGAGTGGACAAAAATGAAGAAGTGGATTTACCATGAAACCAATAAAGCTTAAGTTTCATGGCTCCTCAAGGGGAGCACTTGTAAGTGCTTCCATGGCCATGTGTTCTTATGAAATTTATAGAAGTACAATATTTTGGCCCCACAAATGGCTGGGGCCACTGTTTCTTTCCCACTGCAGCTTCTCCTCATAGTTCCCTTTGTGTTGGGTTCTATAGGAGGAGCCATGGGCATTTTTGGATCATGACTAAGGAAGCTGATGGGTTACATCTAGTTTTGGTTTAGTAGGACATTTATGTGGTTCACAGACTCTTCTGTGTATAGGTTAGTTATTTCTAGCTGCACCCCCTACAGGAACAATTGTTAGTAATGGTTCTAACACCCACTCTACCAACACAGTCCACCATGATAAATGAAAGTGCAGGGTCTGACGTGACCCTCGTAATATGCCACAACATTAGGGATCCCGAAGACAAGCTGATCCATGAGTGTTACCAATTCAGAAAGTATTTAAGATTCACTTCTGCAACAACCAACCTCTGAAATGCCTTGAAATCATACAGCTCATCTGTGAAAGACACTTGAGAGTTTTCCTAAAATTGATAACAACCCTAAAAATTGTACCAAGAGTAAGTTGTGAAGCCAAAAGAAATCTTTCCACACAATCAATAATAAAAAAACATCCTTTCACCCATGGCAACAAAACGAAACAAAAATATCATTTCATCCACCATCGTGATTCACCACCAATCCATTACTGGATTGATCCAATCAGAGGAAAGTCTGATTTCTCCTTCTATTCTCTCCATAGAAAGCAGGACAAAATCACTGTTGCAGGAATAGGCGATCAAGCATATGCAGACAAGAATTTTATTGAGTCGTGTATCAGATAGCTAAATATCAAATATGTGGTTTTTTTCCTAAATTTTGAGATCTTTCCAGAGTTCGTCAGCTTCAAGTATTTTGTTGTTATGATGGTCATTTACATGATGATTCTAAGTGAATATTCAATGTAGTGTCTAATAATTTGAATTATTTAAAAAAGGGCCTCCAAAACTGTCTGAGCTGCAGGCCCACACATGTTCCCCTGGTTTGAAGTTAGCACCTCGCCCCTGCATGCTGGTAATGGATGTGATACCACCTCATGGGTCTGTCCTCTACAGCCACCTGAGTCTCCCGAAAACCAAATCTGCTGATTAAGTCAGCAAATGCGCCATTGATGGATTTAATGACTCTGTAGGAATGAGTCAGTAATGACTCCGAAGGAATCTGTGTGGCCAGAGAGATAAATAATACATCATTTAAAGGTTTTTGGACTCTTAGTGTTTTGGAAGAAGCCATTCTTTAAAAGAAATTAGGAAGGAGAATATATCATGGCCAGGGAGAGAAATATATAAACAATCAATATGATTAATCATGCTGGATGAAAGGTAATTTATTTTGCTCTATAGGAAATACTCCAAATCATCATCATGTGAAGAAGTGATTAAGTAGATCTCATCTAACAGATCTCGTCTGGCCTGGCTCAGTATAACTTCAGAATCCATTTGCTCTTTTTCAGCAAGGGTATTGCTGCAAATAGGATGGTACACAGTTTCATGTGTATAGCGTATGGAAGAAATGGTCCAGTTTCTTTATGACAAACACACCCAGGTCTCCATGCATGCCAACTGTCACCCCCAGCTTTAGCTCCTTCTAGGCATGAAGGGAGAAATCAGTCCTTTGCTGACTGATGTGCTCCCTTGTCCTGTGCATGAAATAAGAATTTCCTGTACCACTGTGAACAAACTCAATATTTGCAATGCAGCATTTAAAAACTGTTCATTTAGGGGTACCTGGGTGGCTCAGTCGGTTAAACGTCTGCCTTCAGCTCAGGTCCTGATCCCGGGGTCCTGGGATCAAGTCCCATGTTGGGCTCCCTGCTAAGTGGGGAGCCTGCTTCTCCCTCTCCCTGTGCCACTCCCGCTGCTTGTGTTCTCTCTCTCTCTCTCTCACACTCTCGCACTCTCTCAAATAAATAAAATCTTTTAATAAATAAATAAATAAATAAAATAAATAAAAACTGTTCATTTAAATTCTCTGCTCTGAGTGCCTTTAGTCATACCTTACATTCATGGGACATTAACAAAGTTTACTAAAAAAAAAAAAATTGTAGCCGTAACAGTTTGGTAAACACTGGTTTATATAAAACTGAACTGATTTCTTTATATATCTGCAGCAGGACTTCTCACAGCTTTTAACAATGAATCCCTAAGTGCAGAGTATAAAAGAATGTAGTTTGCAATGATTCCCAGGAACCAGTATTCCAGGGATCATAACTTTGGGACATGCTGCTTTGGACTAAAATAAAATGATATAATGGACTATAATGCTTTATATAACATAAATACTAAACAAATTATATGATACCATGGCAATCACTACTATTATTGTTATTATTAAAATTACTATGTTCTTGGGATGCCTGGGTGGCGTAGTTGGTTACGCACCCGACTCTTGGTTTCAGCTCAGGTTGTGATCTCAGGGTCATGAGATCAAGCCCCGCACATCAGGCTCTGCTCAGCGCAGAGTATGCTTGAGATTTTTTCTCCCTCTCCTTCTACCCCTCCTCCATTGCTCGCTTGCTCTCTCTCTCTCTCTCTAAAATAAATAAATCTTAAAAAAAAATTACTGCTCAAAGGAAACAACTGATTCTCTCTTCCCTTTCTCCTAAGGACCACCATTTAATTTGTAGAGATCTGAGGAAAAAGACATACTAAGACAAATACATTTACTGGTATAATTTTCTGCTGTGATAGTTTTATTTTACAAAGAGGTTGAGAAAATTATACATGCTTCTAGCTATCAAGCTTCTGTCTGCTGCCTTGGTAACTTTCACCACTTTTTTTGAGATTCTCCATTGCATTTATTAAAGAACAATGACTGTCAGGGCAATTTCTATCAAAAATCCCAGGGGCATTTTTTGAAGATATAGGAAAATTCATCCTAATGGATGGAATCTTAAGGAACTCTGAATAGCCAAAACAATTTTAAAAAAAGAAGAAGACATCTGGAGGACCCACACTTTCTGATTTAAAAAAAATTACAGGGGTGCCTGGGTGGCTCAGTTGGTTGGGCATCTGACTCTTGATCTTGGGTCAGGTTTTGATCTCAGGGTCATGAGCTCAAGCCCCGTGTTGGGCTCCATGCTGGGGTTTATTTATTTTACTTAAAAATAAAAAAATTTAAAAAATTACAAAGCTACAGTAATCAAAGCAGTGTGGTACTGGCATAAAGACAGACCAATAGACTAATGCAATCGAATATAGAGCTCATAGGGGTGCCTGGGTGGGTTCAGATGGTTAAGCATCTGCTCTCACCTCAGGTCATGATCTCAGGGTCCTGGGATTGAGCCCTGCATCAGGCTCCCTGCTCAGCAGGGAGTCTGCTTTCCCTCTTCCTCTGCCTCTCCCCACTGCTCATGCTCTCTCTCTCTCAAATAAATTAAAGAAAAAAAAATTTTTTTTTTTTAATTCAGAGCTCAAAAACGAATCCTCACATATATGGTCAAATGACCTTCAACAAGGGTGCCAAGATCATCCAATGGGGAAAGGACAGTCTCTTCAACAAATGGCGTTAGAAAACTGGATATGCACATACAAAAGAATGAAGTTGGACTCTTATCTTGCACCCTATATAAAAATTAAATAAAAATGGATTGAATCGTTAAACATAAGACCTAAAACTACAAAACTCCTGGAAGAAAATGAAGGGAGAAAGCTTCATGACATTGGATGTCACAAGGATTTCTTGGATATCACACCAAAAGCACAGAGAACAAAAGCAAAATAGACAAATGAGACTACATCAAACTTAGAAACTTGTGCATCAAAGGACACAATCAGCAGAGTGAAAAGGCAACCTACCGAATGAGAGAAAATATTTGCAAATCATATATCTGAAAAGGGATTCATATCCAGAGTATATAAAGAACACCCATGAGGCACTTGGGTGGCTCAGTCAGTTAAGTGTCCAACTCTTGATTTTAAGTCTTGACCTCAGGGTCGTGAATTGAAGCCCCATGTTGGGCTTCACACTGGGCATGGAGCCTACTTAAAAAAA
This sequence comes from Neomonachus schauinslandi, assembly GCF_002201575.2. NCBI lineage: Eukaryota > Metazoa > Chordata > Mammalia > Carnivora > Phocidae > Neomonachus > Neomonachus schauinslandi. The sequence goes on along the minus strand of NC_058405.1, from coordinate 177,559,224 downwards.
TAAATAGATTTGTTAAAAAAACCCAAAAAATACGCACAACTCAACAACAGGAATCAACCAATTAAAAAATAGACAAAAGACATGAATAAACATTTCTCCAAAGATGACCGTATAAAAATGGTCAACAAGAATGTGAAAAGATGCTCAACATCAGTAATTATCAGAGAAATGCAAATCAAAAAAATAAGATATCATTTCATACCCATTAGGATGGCTACTATCAAAGAAAAAAAACCACCAGAACATAACAAATGTTAGTGAGTGTGTGGGGAAATTGGAACCCTTGTGTATTGTTGTGTGGGTGTGTGTGTGTGGGGGGTTGTAAAATGGTATAACCGCTATGGAACACAGATTAAATTTAAAAATTAAAAAGAGAACTACCATATGAGCCAGCCATCCCACTTCTGGTTTATATCTATAGAATGGAAAGCAGGATCTTGAAGAGATATTTGCACATCCATGTTCATAGCAGCACTATTTACAATAGCCAAGATGTGGAAGCAACCCAAATATCCATTGACAGATGAAATAGATATACAAAATGTGGTATATTGGGACACCTGGGTGGCTCAGTCGGTTAAGCTGCTGCCTTCAGCTCAGGTCATGATTCAGCTGGGATCGAGGGTCCTGGGATCAAGTCCCGTATCAGGCTCCTTGCTCAGCTGGGAGCCTGCTTCTCCCTCTGCTTGCTGCTCCCCCCACTTGTGCTCTCTCTCTCTGACACATAAATAAATAAAATCTTTAAAAACAAATGAACAAACAAAAAACCCCACAAAAAAACAAAAAAACAAAAAATCAAAATGTGGTATATACATACAATGGATTGTTATTCAATCTTAAAAGGGAAAGAAATCTTGTCTATGCTACAACATGGATGAATCTTGAGGACGTTATGCTAAGTGAAATAAGCCAGTCACAAAAATACATATACTGTATGATTCCACTAGTATGAGGTATCTAAAGTAGTTAAATCCATAGAAATTGCAAGTAGAATGGTGGTTACCAGGAGCTGGGGGGAGGGAGCAGAGGGAGAGCTGTCTAATGGGTATAGAGTTTCAGTTTTGCAAGATGAAAAATTTCTGGAGATCTGTTTCACAACAATGTGAATATTCTGAAAACTACTAAGCTGGACACTTAAAAATGGCTAAGATGGTAAACTGTGTGTTACGTACTTTTTGCCACACAAACACAAAAGAACAGCGACTGTCCTAGGACTACTCACAGATGAATCGAGGTCATTTACATCCAGACATTTTTCGTGCTTCTTCTGTTCACCTTTATTTTTGTTCTAACCAAAGGTAGAAGATCTTTTTAAAAATTCTTGGAGTCAGAAGACTTAAGAGATTATAAATTGACTATACAGGTATGCAAAACAAAAGAGCTCAAGAGTGAGAATTTCACAGTGGGTCTGAAATTTTTTTAATTCAATTTAATTTAATTTAAATTCAATTAATTAACATATAGTGTATAATTAGTTTCAGAGGTAGAGTTCAGTGATTCATCAGTTGTATATATTACCCAGTGCTTATCACATCACGTGCCCTCCTGAATGCCCATCCCCCAGTTGCCCCATCCCCCCACCTCCCTCCCCACCAGCAACCCTCAGTTTGTTTCCTATAGTTAAGAGTCTCTTATGGTTTGTCTCTCTCTCCGATTTCATCTTATTTTTCCCTCCCTTCCCCTATGATCCTCTGTGTTGTTTCTTAAATTCCACATATTTTCATTTGAAATCCCCTTTCCTTTTAAATTTTGCAGTTGGAGATTAATCACATCAAGGAGCTGCTTGGCCATCCAGCGTCTGGGAAGACTTTCACTACCCAGGACTCTGCAAAGAATTCAAGACACTAGAGTCTCAGAGGCTGGGCCATCTCCTCAACACCCGTGGTCCACGAGCACCCACAATCCCTCTTCTTCCAGTTGAAGGTATGGTTAGATATTTTGTGTACAGCCTTATATCATCTTTGGCCTTTATTCTCTCTAGAGGTCAAGACAATCCCTGGTGTCAGGCTGGGAACTCTATTGCCTTATATTTTCCCGCATTCGGGCAGCCTTTAGTTTTGGGATTCACAGCAGCGATAGAAGCATCCGCACAGACACCAGTCAGAAATGCAATACAATCGCAGCTGTCTTTTCTCCTGTGTGGCATCCAAGAAGCTGCTTATCTTTGTATTAAAAATACTGCACTTGGTTTTTGCCTCTCAAAGAGAAGATTCATAGCTCAAGGAGAAGGATTTTCTATCTTTAAAACACATTTTCTACCTAATTATTTTTATAGCATCTATCAAAGGGCAGATTTAACAAGAGGGGAAAATTTTTTTCTCCATCAACCATACAGACTTGATTAAAAGGGTCAGGCTGCAAGAAGGCCTTTTGGAGAAATGTACATTGCATGCATGTCCAGTTAATTTTGCCTTTGTCATACAAAGGATACCAAATGATTGGAGCATGGAGAAGCTGGACTAGAACTGAGCCTGCAGCTGGTTGGCACAAGAGGCACGATCTCTTGGCTCCCAGAGATGAAGGTGGGGCAATTTTAGCCTCATAGACTTTCCGAGGTGAGGAGAGGACCCACCTGCAAGACCTGCATCTCTCTGAATCTTTTAAAAGATCTGAGTAACAAAGAGTAACACAGACCATGTATGGTCACTGCACAGGAAGCTCTAGTTTTTCCATTCTGCTCATATAGCATTCATTGATAACCTCCTACACATCCTCTTCGTCTCCCTTGATCCACTCATTCCGGGTTTTGGAGCAATGACTCAGAGATATCTGGAACGATAAGGGTAGGGCTCTGGGCTCTAGTGGTGCCTGAGCAGCCTGTGGAAGAAAAGACAGAAGAGAAGAACCCATAGGACTTGCACTGGGCAGTGATCCCGTAAAGACTTGGTTTGACATCGGGGTTCCCCGACCCCCCCCTTGGCTCTTCCTTGATTTCTTAACGAAGGCTGAGAAAAGAGTCAAGAAAAAATAATGAATGAAAGCTGAATTCAAGATGATTTTCTCTAGTCCCTTAAAACCAAAGTGCTAGTGGGACCTTCAAAGATGTGAGCCATATTAGGGCTATTTTAGTAAGAATGCTGCCAATTTTGAGTCTGTCTCTAAGATTAACAACTGATAGGAACATTTTCAGATATCACAAAAGAAAGTAGTATAATTAACACCTGAATTCCTATCATCCAGCTTCGACAATTTTTATACATGGTGACAATCTTATTTCTTCTATTCTCTTTTATTTTATTTTTTTTAAGATTTTATTTGTTTATTTGAGAGAGAGAGTGCAAGCAAGGGGAGGAGCAGAAGGCGAGGGACAAGCAGACTCCGTCCCGAGCACGGAGCCCCACACGGGACTTGATCCCTTGACCCTGAGATCATGACTTGAGCCAAAATCAAGAGTTGGACGCTTAACCGACTGAGCCACCCAGGTGTCCCTCTCCCACTTTCAAATGTATTTATCTATATATTTATTTTTGCTGGGGTATATGAAAGCAAATTCAAGATATCATACTCTTTCTCCTATATCACTAGACAGAGAAGATAAGAACTTTTTTCATAATCCCAGTTATTATTATACCAAACAAAATCAACAATAATCCCCTCATATCACCTAATAACAAGTTCTGAGGCTCCACCTCACCTGTCGGGGTTCATTGGCCAGAAGGAGGGAGCCGAGACACATTTGTCTGACACCTTAGTCTCCTGTCCCTTCTCCCTGCAGACCCTCCCAGGCTAGCCTTACCTGAGCTCTTCATGAGGCCTCTTTCCCAACGTGGTACTGACCCATCCACTTCCTTAGAGCCATAAGGGCATAGCAGTTCAGGGGAACGTGTGTGTGTGTGCGTGCGTGTATGCACTTGTGTGTGAACATTGAAAAATAAATTGGTTTTAGTTTAATACGTTTATGTTATTCCATATTATCCAGTTAACCTGTTTTCCTAGGGTTACTTTCATGGTGCCACATGAACGGTGGACCACAGTTAAAACACATAATGGGAAATGAAATATCTTCTCCAGTGGCAGGTGTAATATTATATGCTCCTGAATTATAAGCCCCCCCCCCAATTTTTCTTGAGTAATAGCAAAAGAACAAACTTAATTTTGCCAAAAATTTGGTCACTTCTTTTCCAGTTTACAAATCACCTTTTTTTTTTTTAAAGATTATTTATTTATTTATTTGAGAGAGAGAGAATGAGAGAGAGCACATGAGAGGGGGGAGGGTCAGAGGGAGAAGCAGACTCCCCGCCGAGCAGGGAGCCCGATGCGGGACTCGATCCAGGGACTCCAGGATCATGACCTGAGCCGAAGGCAGTCGCTTAACCAACTGAGCCACCCAGGCGCCCTACAAATCACCTTTTTGGGGTAATGGTTCAGTCAGTTCAGGACTGTGGCCTTCTCTCTCCTCTTACTCTGGATGGCATCTGGGGCCAAGGAGGGCAGAGGCAGGAGGTGGGGAGGAGCAAGTGGGTCCTTGCTGGCCTCTGCTCAGGTGACCATCATCCCATCTTGGTCCCTGGTGCACCTGATGCTCTGTTGCTGGGACTTCCCCTCTCAGGTCCATCTGCCTCTTCCCTCTCCCAACCACGACCTACTTCTGGACTGTCTCAGACACATCTGCTCCCCACTCAGGCTCAGGAGGTTTTGTGTGCTCTCCTGGAGTGCACTGGGGCATCAGGAGACTCGAAACTGGGTGGTAGAACAAACTGGGTCTAATTCTCTCCCCATGGAACTGCCCCTACCGCATTGCTACAATGTACTCTGAACCTTTGGGGTGCAGCTTCTCTCAGCGGCTTGGAATCACCCCAGGACACGCTCTAGAAGTGAGAGACAAATATTCACATCCTGGAATCCCCTAAAATATATCTATGGGTTACTATTACCCCCACTCCAGTTTTTAGTTCAAGAAAGGTTCAACAAGAAAAGCTTTTGCAAACGTGTCTGAGCATTTTTTTTCTGCTCTCCCTTCTTTTCAAAGCTTTTCCCCACATCCTAACTGGAGTTCTTCCAGAATAGGTGATCCCAAGGGAACACCAATTAGGGAGGTAAGAACAGGAAGCAGGAAAGGGAAGACAGCCATTGAAGGGCACCCTGTCAAGCCAGCTCCCACTGTGAATGTCTGGAGCTTAATTCTGCTGGGGAAACTCTGAGAGCAAGGAGAAAACACGTGCCCCAGAATTCACTTGCCTGAGGAGGGATGAGAGAGCTGGGATATGAATACACCAGCTCTCATTAGTCCTTGGTTGAGGGCTACTCCTGGGGGCATTAATTCCTCAATACTCCAGGCAGCAAAGGGGACTCTCATTGCAGGAGAAAGTTCTCAGGGATGGAAATGTGGGTGCTGGCACTCCTATGACAAAAAAATCTGCTTTTACATGATTATATTTTATAGAAAAGTTTCCTAACTGGTCTACTGCAGCCCACTGGTGGGCCATAATGGGCTGAGAAATATTGCTTCTCTCAGCTCTTTTACAAATGAGTAGGCGCTGGGGCAGATGCAACATAAGGACTAGTCACCAGCTGTGAGCAGCCTTATTGGGGCTGCAGAGCTTATATGGTCAAGAAAATAATGGCCCCTAAAGATGTCCACATCCGCATCCTAAGAACCTATGAATATCTTACTTTACATACCTGCAAAAGGGACTTTGCCAACGTGATTAAGTTACAGATTTTGAGATAGGGATGGTATCCTGGATTATCTAGGAGGGCCCAGTGCAATCATGGGGTCCTTGTGAGGGGGAAGCAGGAGGGTCAGAGTCAGAGTTAGAGGAGATGTAAGCTTGGAGTGAGGTGGCCATGAGGCAAGGAATGCAGGCATCTTCCAGAAGCTGGAAAAGGCAAGGAAACGAATTCTCCCCTATAGCCTTCAGAGAAATATAGCTTTGGATTTTAGCTGAATTTACCCCATGGCCTTGGGTAAATGATTTGGACCTTCATGGTCTATATTAGCACCGTTATTGTAAAATGGAAGTAGAAAAACAAAGAAATTGCAAAATATTGCTGATCTACAAATTTAAGAGCAGAAAAACATTTTTCAAATTCCTTACATAAAAGAAAAAAAAACATTTTAAGACACAAGAGTCTATGATGCTCTGACTTATCTCCCATCTTGTTTAGGACTGATTCTGTTTTGCGCTGGGGTGTAGACGCTTGACAAGCCTTGGTGACAGCCAGCTGACATAGAAACCAACCACAGTACCAATCACTCCACCAGCTGGGATAAGCTCTGGGACATGAAACACTTCATAGGTTTGCATAAGCAATGGCAAAGACATGGGATTCTGAACCCCGGAAGCCCCAAGCTTCTCTCTTTTGGTGGGCAACTCGAATAATTAAAGAAAGTGAAAACTCTTAAAAGCAACTACAAATAGTCCCTGGGGAGCCTAACAGACATGCATCTTCTTGCATAAACTAGAGTTTAAGCAGAGTATTAAAACACCAAAAATCAGGGCGCCTGGGTGGCTCAGTTGGTTAAGCCACTGCCTTCAGCTCAGGTCATGATCCTGGAGTCCCGGGATCGAGTCCCGCATCGGGCTCCCTGCTCAGCGGGGAGCCTGCTTCACCCTCTGACCCTCCCCCCTCTCATGCTCTCTCTCTCTATCTCATTCTCTCTCTCAAATAAATAAATAAAATCTTAAAAAAAAAACACCAAAAATCCAACGAGACAAGAAAATATATGAGGAAATGGGATGAATTTATTATGTTAACTACAAAATCTATCTGATTATTCCTTCTTTACTCATATCTTGCTGAAACAAAATTAAAGCAAGCAATAGGACAAGATATGGTTTTATACTTGCACTAAAGTTCTTGAAGAGAAAAAAGTTATTCTTTTTGGAAAAAAACTCTTCCTTTCATCAACAGATATTAACAGAATGAAAGCATTTTCTCAGGTGATAAAATGTGTTTCTAAATAACAAGTCAAATTGTCAAGGATAATTAATGCTTAATATGATGTAAAGTCATCCAGCCAACACATTTTGCAAACTGCATTTTTCAAGAACAATGGTCTATAAAAATTCCACTTCTGAGAATCAGTCTTAGAGAATTAATCCAAAATATAGCAAAGGCTATATGATGAAGATTTTAATTGCCACATGATCTATAGTAGCAAAATATTCCACCCAAATATCCACTGATGAAAGAATGCTCAAGAAAATTATGGTAGAGGGGCACCTGGGTGGCTCAGTGGATTAAGCATCCGACTTTTGCTCTCAGCTCAGGTCTCGATCTCAGGGTTGGGAGTTCAAACCCTCACTGGGCTCCATACTGGGTCTGGAGCCTACTGTAAAAAAAAAAAATTTATGTGAGAGTAATTGGGTAAAATGTTAATCAGCCATTTGAAATCACTTATTCCTGGGGCGTAGGTGGTTAAGTGTCTGCCTTCGGCTCAGGTCAAGATCCCAGGGTCCTGGGACTGAGCCCTGTGGCAGGCTCCTTGCTCAGCGGGGAGTGTGCTTCTCCCTCTGCCTCTCCCCTTCCCCCCAGCTCATGCTCTCTCTCTTGCACTCTCTATCTCTCTCTCAAATAAATAGAATCTTAAAAAAAACATAAAATCACTTATTCATTCAAAAATTTTTTTGAGTGTCAGTTATGTGCTAGGTGCTATTCTAGCCATTGTGATAGGGCAGGGAACAAAACACAAGAACCTTATCCTCCACAGACTTATGTGAATATGAGGAGGGACAGACAGTAAACAAAACAGCTAGTTAAACATAGGACATGTGTATGCAGGGCTGGCTTCTCAGGTTTGTGACAGGGCCCTGTACTCAGAAGGGCCTCCCACTTGCGTTAATGCTCTGCTGGCAAACTTCTTGAAATTCTTTTTTTTTAAAGGTTTTATTTATTTATTTGAGAGAGAGAGCCAGAGTGGGGAGGGACAGAGGGGGAGGAAGAAAGAATCTGAGCAGACTCTGCACTGAGCACAGAGCCCGATGTGGGGCTCTATCCCCTGACCACGGACGAGATCATGACCTGAGCAGAAACCAAGAGTTGGAAGCTTAACCAACTGAGCGACCCAGGCGCCCTAAGCTTCTTGAAATTCTTTTTTTTTTTTTTTTTAAAGATTTTATTTATTTATTTGACAGAGAGAGAGAGACAGCTAGAGAGGGAACACAAGCAGGGGGAGTGGGAGAGGGAGAAGCAGGCTCCTGGCCGAGCAGGGAGCCCAATGCGAGGCTCGATCCCAGGACCCTGGGGATCATGACCTGAGCCGAAGGTAAACGCTTAACGACTGAGCCACCCAGGCGTCCCAGCTTCTTGAAATTCTTAATAATTTTTTAATGAGTGTTCCACATTTTCAGTTTGCATTGGGTCCCGACAATTGTAGCTACAGAATGAAATTCAGCAGGGTAAGAAGGACAGGAAGTGGGGAGGAGGTTGCAATTTTGGATTGGATGGTCAGCATCAAGCATCACTCTTACTATATTTGAACAAGGAAATGAAGGATGTCCTGATTATAAAAAGTATTAATATCATGGAAAAATGCTTATTCCATAGTTGTTAAATTAATGATTGCTATTGACTAAAACATGTAAGCTGGAGTTTTTGGATTTGGGACAAAAGCCCTGGAAGCCTCCTGGGAAACTGATCTCAGTCCCTCACTCCCCACATCAGCGAGTACTGTCAGCCTCCTGTTCACGTACAGAATCCAAGCAGTCCCAGGGAATCTGAGCACCTTCCTCTCTCTAGTTTGCTAATCAGAGCCACCTACCCAGGTTACCTGTTTCTAAACTTGCCCTCTAATCTATTCTTCACCCAGCAGCTATAGTGATTCTTTTGAAACCTAAAGCAGATCCTGTACTTCTCTGCTCGAAACCCTTCAATGGCTTCTCATTTCATTCTAATTAAAAACCAAAAATCATTAAAATGGTGTGCAAGACCCTATATGATCAGCTCTACTCTGACACCTACTGTGACCTCATCTCCTATCCCCTCCCCTACCTCACTCTGCTCCTGCCATTGGCTTCCTTGCTGTTCCTGGAACACATCAAGTATGCTCTTACCTCAGGACCTTTGAACGTGCTCTTTACTTTGCTGGGGCACTCTTGGAGTACCACATGGTTCTGTCCCTCACTTCCTTAATGTCTGTGCTCAAATATCACTTTATCTGATGGGCTTGCCTGGCCTCTTCATTTAAAATAGCAAGCTAGGGGCGCCTGGGTGGCTCAGTCGTTAAGCATCTGCCTTCGGCTCAGGTCGTGATCCCAGGGTCCTGGGATCGAGCCCCACATCGGGCTCCCTGCTCGGTGGGAAGTCTGCTTCTCCCTCCCCCACTCCCCCTGCTTGTGTTCCCTCTCTCGCTGTGTCTCTCTCTGTCAAAATAAATAAATAAAATATTTTTAAAAAACTGTCTTTCCTGAGGCACCTGGATGGCTCAGTGGGTAGAGCATTTGACTCTTGATCTTGGGGTTGTAAGTTCGAGCCCCATGTTGGGTGTAGAGATTACTTAAAAACAACAACAACAAAATCTTTAAAAAAAAATAATACGATGGACTCTGAAAAACAAACTGAGGGTTCTAGAGGGGAGGGGGGTGGGAGGATGGGTTAGCCTGGTGGTGGGTATTGAGGAGGGCACATTCTGCATGGAGCACTGGGTGTTATGCACAAACAATGAATCATGGAACACTACATCTAAAACTAATGATGTAATGTATGGAGATTAACATAAGAATAAAAAAAAATAATAAAATTCTCTTTCCTGAATTTTCTTCAAAGTAGTTGAACAATTTCTATACATTTTTAAAAATTACTATTATTTGCGCATTGTAAAAAGTATTAAGATACTCTAATGGAATAAATACTAAATCAAATGTTTCCTTGGAAGGTTTTCCAAATCTTGCTTACTGGATTTTACTTGAAGTGATATAAATGCACAGTAAGCAGATACGTCTTAATCCTAAGGAACGTTAGTGGCCTTGTGATTGCAAGTTCCCATGAATTGGCCACATTTAAAAAAAATAAACTTTTCATTTTAGAATAGTTTTAGATTTACAGAAAAATTACAACTATAACATAGAGAGTTCCCATATACTCCTTACTCAGTTTCCCCTATTATTCACATCTTATGTTAATAGGCCACATTTATCATAACTAATGTGTCAATATTGATACATGATAACACTAAAGTCCACGCTTTATTCAGATTTCCTTAGTTTTCGCCTAACGTCTTTTTTTTTTTTTTTTAAGATTTATTTATTTATTTGACAGAGAGAGACAGCGAGAGAGGGAACACAAGCAAGGGGAGTGTGAGAGGGAGAAGCAGGCTTCCCGCTGAGCAGGGAGCCCAATGCGGGGCTTGATCCCAAGACTTGGGATCATGACCTGAGCCGAAGGCAAACCCTTAACTGCTGAGCCACCCAGGCGCCCCCATTTTCGCCAAACGTCTTTGTTGTTGTTCTTATACCAGTCTCCCATTCAGGATCTCCCCTCACATTTAGTTGTCCTGGCTCCTTACGCTCCTTTTGGTTGTGACAGTTTCTCAGGCTGTCCCTGTTTTTTTTTGTTTTTGTTTTTGTTTTTTTTAAGATTTTATTTATTTATTTGTGAGAGAGAATGAGAGAGAGAGAGCACATGAGAGCGGGGAGGGTCAGAGGGAGAAGCAGACTCCCTGCTGAGCAGGGAGCCTGATGCGGGACTCGATCCCGGGACTCCAGGATCATGACCTGAGCTGAAGGCAGTCGCTTAACCAACTGAGCCACCCAGGTGCCCTAGGCTGTCCCTGTTTTTGATGACCCTGACAGTCTGGGGACATCCTGGTCAAGTGTTTTGTAGAATATCCTTCTATTGGGATTTGTCTGATGTTTTCCCATGTTTAAACTGGGGCTACAGGTTTTTGAGAGGACTATCACAGAAAGTGCCATTCTCCATACATATCAAGGGTACACGTGATCAGCTTGACTTACCACTATGGAAGTTAACTTTGATCACCTGGTTGAGAGAGTTTTCCTTATGAATTATTTTTATTTACCAAAAAAGAAATGATAATTCTCCTAGAAAAAGAATCTTTTGGGTCTTTTTAAAGATTTTTTAAAATTTATTTACTTATTGGGGCGCCTGGGTGGCTCAGTCAGTTAAGCGTCTGCCTTCAGCTCAGGTCATGATCCCAGACTCCTGGGATCGAGCCCCTCATCCGGCTCCCTGCTTCGCGGGAAGCCTGCTTCTCCCTCTTCCACCCACCTGCCTGTGTTCCCTCTCTCGCTGTGTCTCTCTCTGTCAAATAAATAAATAAAATATTTAAAAAAATAAATTTATTTACTTATTTATTTATTCTTTATTTATTTTAGAGAGAAACAGAGAGAGCATGCGCGCATGCTCAGGGGCAAGTGGGGAGGGGCGAGGGAGGGAGGGAGAAGAACAAGCAGACTTCACGCTGAGCCCCAAGCCTGAAGACCTTGAGATCATGACCTGAGCGGAAATCAAGAGTCAGATGCTTAACCCACTGAGCCACCCAGGTGCCCCAGAAAAAGCATCTTTTGAATCACTGCAGATTGGGCCTGTTTGGTTACCTTCTTTTCTTACCATGTACTAGGCACTGTTTGAAGCTGAACAAATATTAACTCATTCTGACCCTACAACAACCCTCTGAAGTAGAGAACACTCTCTCATTTTACAGGAGAGAAAACCGAGGCACAGAAAGGTTAAGTAACTTTTCCAGGACTACACAGCTAGTAAGCAGCTACTAGTGTTCTTAACCACTAGACCATACTGTCTCTACACAATGGGAGAAAACTTACCACCATAAATGGAATACATTAATTCTTTTAGAAGTTATATCTTTGCAGGATAGAGCAATGAGATCTAGTGCCTAAAGTAACTTTTTAATTGATATGTACCACTCCCAAGCTCAACCTCTCACGGACACTCCTGCCCTATGCTGACCTTCGACCATCCAGCTGTCTACAGAATTAAGCCCAACCCTCCTAGTACAGTGTTCTCAGTTTCCCCTGACACTGTCCTACACACTGCATGCTCTCTCTGAAGCAGGCCACCTGCCATGCCCTCAACACACCGCTTTCCCTGCTGCTGCCTTGAATGTCTTTCTCTCTGCATTTTCCCAAATCCTCTACAATTCACTGACCATGAGTCTGTGGAAACTTCTTACCTCCCCAGAGCAGAAATAACTTCTCTCTCCTCTTTATTCCCACCAGCCCTTGTCCCTGGACCACAAACTTGCCTCATTCTGCCTCCGAGTTTTGCACAAATGTTTAATATCCTCTATTAAAGTCTTTCTTTCTGGAGGCCAGGTACCTTAGCACACAGCAATAACGCCTGCCAGAGTAGGACCTCAATAAATGTCTAATTGAATCAACCCAGTTTCTATTTTTAAATGTCAACTTTTTGATTGACTCATTTACTACTTGCTTCTGAGTGGCATTATCTGACTATACATCTATTCTTCCAATATTACCAATGAGACTTCACTTTGTCCTCGTATTTTATACAGGGCTTTATTTATTATGACTAACAGATCAATAACACGTGGTTAGATTCCTAGGTCAGGGCTCCTCCTCCTTGTCTTTCTGACTGAGATGCTAAATGTGTCTCTATCTCTGAAATAGTGGAAGACCTGGGTTAGAACCGCTCTGTCCCTATTGGCTTGTCACCTTGGGCTGGTGACACAAACCTTCTGGGCTTCTCTCATAGGGCATTTGTGAGGACTGCTGAGGTCAGGAATAGAAATGCCTGACAGAAACAATATTGAGTGTTAACAGAGGGCGGGAACTCTGTGTGTTATGTGTAGAATATATTCAATCTTCACAACAGACTTAGGTCACTACTCATTCCCATTTTAAAGTTTGGAAAACTGAGGCACAGAGAAGCTAACTAGCATATCTAATGCTCTAGAGGAGGTGAGGAGGAGACCTAGCATTTGGACGCAGGACGATTAACCCTAAAACTAAACATTCTCTCTCTTTAGACAGTCGAAGGAGGAAATATATATAAAAGATTTACCCGAGACCATTGGTGTCTTTCATTTACTCGAAAAGAGTCTTCAAAAAGAAAACAATTCAGCCAATATTGAGTACCGAATATATTCAAGGCTTGAGCAGGATTCATGAGCAAAGCCAGTTCAAACCCTGATGTGAATATTGAGTTCCTTGTTTCTGACTTAAGAATCCCTTTCAACACAGTTTTCACCACAAGGAAAGCCTAATTCCTACACTAATGACCAAGCTTCACTACTTACTGCTGCAGACGACACTGTGAGCGCTGGGCCTTACAGCTCATCAGGGCGGACAACTCTGGCCTGCGGCACCCAAACTCACAGTCTTCAGGCACGTCATGGCGCCTCACTGCACTCTCAAAAACCCCCATGTGACACCTTTATGAGTCCTAAAAATGAGTGACTGGCCCTAGGATATAAATGATTGGAGATGCTAGGCCCCTTTAAAAGCCATCCACACACAGAGAGTGAATTCCAGCATTGCTAACTGAATCCTGGCAATTGTTTATGATCCCACCAACAGAAAGTATGGACCTCTCAAAGAGGGTGCTAGGGTATTGAAGCGACCATGAGCTGTAGAAAAAATGCTGGTAGCGACTAAATAATTACTTCTGACTACCAAGGCTATCTTTGCTTGTACCAATTAAAAGCTGGGAAATGTTTTTGCTTTTGGTTTCCCCATAACTAAATCTGTGACTTTGGTAGAGACCTGTGATTCTCCAGCAGGGGTAAGTATACCCCCCGGGGTGGGCTTACCCCCGCCCCATGTCACCACTGGGGAAAGGGTTGAGACTGACAAGTGGGTAGAGGCCAGGGATGTCACTAAACATCTGACAATGCACAGATTAGCACCACAACAAAGAATTATCCAGCTCAAGATGTCAATAGTGCTGAGGCTGAGAAACTCCGCTTTAGCCCCATGCTCCATTTCTCCATTCTTCCATCCAATACTGAGAATCCATAATCGAGTGAAAATTCAAAACCTTCAATTGTTTTGCCCAGCGCAGACATGTGGACTTTCAGAACTCTTTTTCCATCCCCTTTTGGCATGGAAGCTGCATATGTCCTAGGAACTGGGTGGATGGGAAGGACAAGACATAAATACACACTAGCTCTCCTATTTTTGTGCTTCTTTTTTCCCCATGCCCTGTTTTTAAATGTTTCCTACATCAGCTTTATGTCTCTTCTCAGTAAGGGCCAATCAAGGCTTAAGTAGAAAAGGGGCGCCTGGGTGGCTCAGTCAGTTGAGCATCTGTCTTCGGCTCAGGGTATGATTCCAGGGTCCTGGGGTGAACCTGAGTTGGGCTCCCTGCTCAGTGGGGAGTCTGCTTCTCCCTCTGCCTCTCCCCCTGCTCGTTCTCGTTCTCTCTTAAATACATAAAATCTTAAGAAAATAAGAAATAAAAAATTTTAAAAGGGCTTAATTAGAAGAACTCGGTTTAAAACTGCAATAAAATGCATGATTCCAGGCCATTCACAATCATACAGCTCAAGGAAAGAAAGAGAAGGACAGGCAGCCAGTTCCTTCACTGAGAGGCTGGTATGCATAACTTTGTAATATTCCAAGGCCAGATGAGGGCCTTCTCCTGATGTCCATCACCTTGCCCTCTGCTCATCACAGCCCCTATCACAAAATGACATATTTTAAGAAGAAAGAGTATTACCCCAAATCATATTTATAAAATTTGAAACTAGGAAATGGAAAGCTAAAGGGGTCTCTAATGAGTTTTCCTAAGATCCCTCACACTTAAGACATCTATCACATTCACTAATCACTGACAATAAAAAGTAAATTTACTTTCAAATGTCATAGAAACTTACTAGTTGTTTATGACAATTCCTGCATTGGTGGCTTCTCCGTTTCTTTCTGTCCTTTTCCTTCAGCTGCTTTCCCGTTCATTCATCCTTTCCACAAACATTCTCTGGAGCATCTTACTGCCTTCTGCAGAGAACCCGGAGAAAAAGTGGAAACATTCCCGTCTCATGGGAACCCAGAGAACCATCCTCTTCCTCTCCCTTGCTGTGGTTCTCTCTTCATGGGGGAACGTCCAACCTGGAGAAAAACAAGGGAACAGAACTTTGTGGTTAGGAATATCTGAACAGCACCTTTTGGATGGTCCCCCAAAACCACTAGTCCTGTATTCTACTGGGTGTTCCTTCAAGAAGTGCTGCTTCTTGCTAACCTGCCCAGTGGGGCTTCCATTAGTTTTAATAAATCAGGAAGATCTGTCCTAGGTTACTCACGGAATTTTTGGCTCTCTACATTTGCGTATTAAAAGTTTAAGTGGAGGAAGGTGGTGAATGGTGCCAGGGGCTAGTTTAAGCCGGACTTTGAAATTGCGTGAACCTGTCTGACGATAACATTTCCCCCTGCTGCCTCTGTAAACGCCTGCACACCAACGAAATAGCTACCTCCTCCCTTGTGGTCAGCGCCAGAAAATCAGCCAGACCTGGCTATGAGTGTGTCTTCGTGCCTCCTTAAATCTCAGCAGGAAATATTTCAAGGGGAAAGAAAGATACTGTTTAGCTCCAAAATTTCCTCCAGATGGTGAAATGAAAATGCCAGCCCTCCGCTTCCAGCCTGTGAATGAATGCCGCAGGGTTACCTGGGCTTTGCTAACGCAAGTGGAAAGTGTAAATGGCTGGGTGATCACTGGCTTTCGCCCTTGGACGGAGAAATGAGATCACGATTTTCACGAAGGACAGGAACCCGCGCTGCTCATCAGCTGCCCAGGCTGCTGCTTCCCCTCCCTGCGCGGGTCCCGCATTACATCACCGGTGAGCTCTTGCTGGTGGGGGGAGAGGAGGCTCCGCCAGGGACTCAGCCCCAGACCAAGGGCAGTAAGCGCGGAATACCAAGGATAAAGGGAAGTAGGGCGAGGGAGAGGAACAAGGAAAAAGCAGGACCAGGATTCCGACCGCCATCCTTAAGCAGCCGCACCCCAAATTTCGTTCACTCACCGCCCCCCAACATCCCTCCACTTCCAATTCCAAGTCCAACAAAAACCGACATTCAAAGGGGCCAGGACAGTGGCCTTGAGAGGCTCAAGGGGGACGGCAGAGAAACGCCAGGGGACTGGGAGGGACCCAGGCGCCCGCGCCTTGGGGCAGCGGCGGGGGGGGGGGGGGGGGGGGGGGCGGTCGGCCCTGCGCCCCCGCCCGGCCCAGCTAGCGGTGCCTCCCCCGCCAGGCGACAGCAGCCCGAGGGGGGAGGCAGAAGCGCCTCCTCCCCGGCGGGAGCCGAGGCGGCGACCGAGGGGGAGGAAGGCGCCTCACCTTGCCCCCGATGAGGGGCGGATCATGCCATGGCAGCGCCGGCGAGCGACAGCGGCGGCGGCGAGCGGAGCCCAAGCACCAGCCCCGGGAGCTCGACAGGAGCCGGGGTCCCCGCGGCGGGAGCCCGGGACAGCGGGGACGCGGGAGCTCGGAGCGCCGCGGTGACGGTCCCCGGCCTCCCTCCGCTCGAGGACTACGAATGCAAAATCTGTTACAACTACTTCGACGCGGACCGGCGCGCGCCCAAGCTGCTGGCGTGCCTGCACACCTTCTGCCAGGAGTGCCTGAGCCAGCTGCAGCTCCGCGCCGCCGCCGCCGCCGCCGCCGCCGCCGCCGCCAGCGCCGCGCCTGAGCGCCCGCTGCGCCCG